>NW_026061710.1:19655204-19955307 GCF_023897955.1 Schistocerca gregaria
CGCATGGTGACTGTTGTATTGAATCCCGACGTAATTTCTGTGTTTCATCAACACTCTGATAGTTCACAGATTACAGAATGCCTCCAGATGTGCATCGGAAACTACTACTGGTCTTCCAGGGAACGATCAAAGCGTAGACTGTTTGAGACATTACTCCCGTGGCAAAAGGAGCGCATGGTGACTGTTGTATTCAATCCCGTCGCAATTTCTGTGTTTCATCAACACTCTGATAGTCCACAGATTACAGAATGCCTCCAGTTGTGCATCGGAAACTACTACTGGTCTTCCAGGGAACGATCAAAGCGTAGACTGTTTGAGACATTACTCCCAAGGAGGAAAGAGCGCATGGTGACTGTTGTATTCAATCCCGATATATTTTCTGTGTTTTATCAACACTCTGATAGTCCACAGACTACAGAATGCCTCCAGATGTGCATCGGAAACTACTACTGGTCTTCCAGGGAACAATCAAAGCGTAGACTGTTTGAGACATTACTCCTGTGGAGGAAAGTGCGCATGGTGACTGTTGTATTCAATCCAGATGCATTTTCTGTGTTTTATCAACATTCTGATAGTCCACAGATTACAGAATGCCTCCAGATGTGCATCGGAAACTACTACTGGTCTTCCAGGGAACGATCAAAGCGTAGACTGTATGAGACACTACTCCCATGGAGGAAAGTGCGCATGGTGACTGTTGCATTTAACACCGACGCAATTTCTGTGTTTCATCAACACTCTGATAGTCCACAGATTACAGAATGCCAACAGATGTGCATCGGAAACTACTACTGGTCTTCCAGGGAACGATAAAAGCGTAGTCTGTTTGAGACATTACTTGCATGGAAAAAGGTGCGAATGGTGACCCTTGCATTCAATCCCGATGCAATTTCTGTGTTTCATCAACAGTCTGATAGTCCACGGATTACCGAGTGCCTCCAGATGTGCATCGGAAACTACTACTGGTCTTCCAGGGAACGCTCAAAGCGTAGACTGTTTGAGACATTACTCCCGTGGAGGAAAGTGCGCATGGTGACTGTTGTATTCAATCCAGATGCATTTTCTGTGTTTTATCAACATTCTGATAGTCCACAGATTACAGAATGCCTCCAGATGTGCATCGGAAACTACTACTGGTCTTCCAGGGAACGATCAAAGCGTAGACTGTATGAGACACTACTCCCATGGAGGAAAGTGCGCATGGTGACTGTTGCATTTAACACCGACGCAATTTCTGTGTTTCATCAACACTCTGATAGTCCACAGATTACAGAATGCCTCCAGATGTCCATTGGAAACTACTACTGGTCTTCCAGGAAACGATCAAAGCGTAAACTCTTTGAGACATTACTCCCATGGAGGAAGGTAAGCATCGTGACTATTGTATACAATCCTGATGCAAATTCTGTGTTTCATCAACGCTTTGAAGGTCAACAGATTACAGAATGCCTAAAGATGTGCATCGGAAACTACTACTGGTCTTCCAGGGAACGATCAAAGCGTAAACTCTTTGAGACATTACTCCCATGGAGGAGGGTAAGCATCGTGACTATTGTATACAATCCCGATGCAAATTCTGTGTTTCATCAACGCTTTGAAGGTCAACAGATTACAGAATGCCTCCAGATGTGCATCGGAAACTACTACTGGTCTTGCAGGGAACGATCAAAGCGTAGACTGTTAGAGACATTACCCCCATGGAGGAAAGTGCGCATGGTGACTGTTGTATCAATCCCGATGCAATTTCTGTGTTTCATCAACACTCTGATAGTCCACAGATTACAGAATGCCACCAGATGTCCATCGGAAACTACTACTGGTCTTCCAGGGAACGATCAAAGCGTAGACTGTTTGAGACATTACTCCCGTGGCAAAAGGAGCGCATGGTGACTGTTGTATTCAATCCCGTCGCAATTTCTGTGTTTCATCAACACTCTGATAGTCCACAGATTACAGAATGCCTCCAGATGTCCATCGGAAACTGCTACTGGTCTTCCAGGGAACGATCAAAGCGTAAACTCTTTGAGACATTACTCCCATGGAGGAAGGTAAGCGTCGTGACTATTGTATACAATCCCGATCCAAATTCTGTGTTTCATCAACGCTTTGAAGGTCAACAGATTACAGAATGCCTCCAGATGTGCATCGGAAACTACTACTGGTCTTGCAGGGAACGATCAAAGCGTAGACTGTTAGAGACATTACCCCCATGGAGGAAAGTGCGCATGGTGACTGTTGTATTCAATCCCGATGCAATTTCTGTGTTTCATCAACACTCTGATAGTCCACAGATTACAGAATGCCACCGGATGTCCATCGGAAACTACTACTGGTCTTCCAGGGAACGATCAAAGCGTAGACTGTTTGAGACATTACTCCCGTGGCAAAAGGAGCGCATGGTGACTGTTGTATTCAATCCCGTCGCAATTTCTGTGTTTCATCAACACTCTGATAGTCCACAGATTACAGAATGCCTCCAGTTGTGCATCGGAAACTACTACTGGTCTTCCAGGGAACGATCAAAGCGTAGACTGTTTGAGACATTACTCCCAAGGAGGAAAGAGCGCATGGTGACTGTTGTATTCAATCCCGATATATTTTCTGTGTTTTATCAACACTCTGATAGTCCACAGACTACAGAATGCCTCCAGATGTGCATCGGAAACTACTACTGGTCTTCCAGGGAACAATCAAAGCGTAGACTGTTTGAGACATTACTCCTGTGGAGGAAAGTGCGCATGGTGACTGTTGTATTCAATCCCGATGCAGTTTTTGTGTTTCATCAACACTCTGACAGTCCACAGATTACAGAATGCCACCAGATGTGCATTGGAAACTACTACTGGTCTTCCTGGGAACGATCAAAGCGTAGACTGTTTGAGTCATTACTCCCATGGAGGAAAGTGAGCATGGTGTTTGTTGTATACAATCCCGATGCAATTTCTGTGTTTCATCAACACTCTGATAGTCCACAGATTACAGAATGCCACCAGATGTCCATCGGAAACTACTACTGATCTTCCAGTGAACGATCAAAGCGTAGACTGTTTGAGACATTACTCCCGTGGAAGAAGGTGCGCATGGTGACTGTTGTATTGAATCCCGACGTAATTTCTGTGTTTCATCAACACTCTGATAGTTCACAGATTACAGAATGCCTCCAGATGTGCATCGGAAACTACTACTGGTCTTCCAGGCAACGATCAAAGCGTAGACTGTTTGAGACATTACTCTCATGGAGGAAAGTGCGCATGGTGACTGTGGTATTCAATCCCGATGCAATTTCTGTGTTTCATCAACAGTCTGATAGTCCACAGATTGCAGAATGCCTCCAGATGTGCATCGGAAACTACTACTGGTCTTCCAGGGAACGATCAAAGCGTAGACTGTTTGAGACATTACTCCCAAGGAGGAAAGTGCGCATGGTGACTGTTGTATTCAATCCCGATATATTTTCTGTGTTTTATCAACACTGTGATAGTCCACAGATTACAGAATGCCTCCAGGTGTGCATCGGAAACTACTACTGGTCTTCCAGGCAACGATCAAAGCGTAGACTGTATGAGACACTACTCCCATGGAGGAACGTGCGCATGGTGACTGTTGTATTCAATCCCGATGCAATTTCTGTGTTTCATGAACACTCTGATAGTCCACAGATTACAGAATGCCTCCATATGTGCATCGGAAACTACTACTGGTCTTCCAGGGAACGATCAAAGCGTAAATTCTTTGAGACATTACTCCCATGGAGGAAGGTAAGCATCGTGATTGTTGTATACAATCCCGATGCAAGTACTGTGTTTCATCAACGCTTTGAAGGTCAACAGATTACTGAATGTCTCCAGATGTGCATCGGAAACTACTACTGGTCTTCCAGGGAACGATTAAAGCGTAGACTGTTTGAGACATACATCCCGTGGAGGAAAGTGCGCATGGTGACTGTTGTATTCAATCCTGATGCAATTTCTGTGTTTCATCAACACTCAGTTAGTCCACAGATTACAGAATGACTCCAGATGTGCATCAGAAACTACTACTGGTCTTCCAGCGATCGATCAATGCGTAGACTGTTTGAGGCATTACTCCCATTGAGGAATCTTCGCATGTATTCAATCCCGATGCAATTTCTGTGTTTCATCAACACTCCGACAGTCCACAGATTACAGAATGCCACCAGATGAGCATCGGAAACTACTACTGGTCTTCCAGGGAACGATCAAAGCGTAGACTCTTTGAGACATTACTCCCATGGAGGAAAGTGCGCATGGTGACTGTTGTAATCAATCCCGATGCAATTTCTGTGTTTCATCAACACTCTGATAGTCAACAGATTACAGAATGCCCCCAGATGTCCATCGGAAACTACTACTGGTCTTCCAGGGAACGATCAAAGCGTAGACTGTTTGAGACATTACTCCTGTGGAAGAAGGTTCGCATGGTGACTGTTGTATTCAATCCCGACGCAATTTCTGTGTTTCATCAACACTCGGATAGTCCACAGATTACAGAATTCCACCAGATGTGCATCGGAAACTACTACTGGTCTTCCGGGGAACGATCAAAGCGTAGACTGTTTGAGACATAACTCCCATGGAGGAAAGTGCGCATGGTGACTGTTGTATTCAATCCCGATGCATTTTCCGTGTTTTATCAACACTCTGATTGTCCACAGATTACAGAATGCCTCCAGATGTGCATGGGAAACTACTACTGGTCCTCCAGGGAACGATCAAAGCGTAGACTGTTTGAGACATTACTCCCATACAGGAATGTTCGCATGGTGACTGTTGTATTGTATCCCGATGCAATTTCTGTGTTTCATCAACACTCTGATAGTCCACAGATTACAGAATGCCTCCAGATGTACATCGGAAACTACTATTGGTTTTCCAGGGAACGATCAAAGCGTAAACTCTTTGTGACATTACTCCCAAGGAGGAAGGTGCGCATGGTGACTGTTGTATTCAACCTCGAAGCAATTTCTGTGTTTCATCAACACTCTGATATTCAACAGATTACAGAATGCCAACAGATGTGCATCGGAAACTACTACTGGTCATCCAGATAACGATCAAAGTGTAGTCTGTTTGAGATATTACATGCATGGAAAAAAATGCGCATTGTGACTCTTGTATTCAATCCCGATGCAATTTCTGTGTTTCATCAACACTCTGATAGTCCACGGATTACCGAGTGCCTCCAGATGTGCATCGAAAACTACTACTGGTCTTCCAGGGAACGATCAAAGCGTAGACAGTTTGAGACATTAATCCCATGGAGGAAAGTGCGCATGGTGACAGTTGTATTCAATCCCGATGCAATTTCTGTGTTTCATCAACACTCTGACAGTCCACAGATTACAGAATGCCAACAGATGTGCATCGGAACTACTACTGGTCTTCCAGGGAACGATCAAAGCGTAGAATGTTTCAGACATTACTCCCATGGAGGGAAGTGCGGATGATGACTGATGTATTCAATCCCGATTCAATTTCTGTGTTTCATCAACAGTCTGATAGTCCACAGATTACAGAATGCCACCAGATGGGCATCGGAAACTACTACTGGTCTTCCAGGGAACGATCAAAGCGTAGACTGTTTGAGACATACCTCCCGTGCAGGAAAGTGCGCATGGTGACTGTTGTATTCAATCCTGATGCAATTTCTGTGTTTCATCAACACTCAGTTAGTCCACAGATTTCAGAGTGCCTCCAGATTTGCATCGGAAACTACTACTGGTCTTCCAGGGAACGATCAAAGCGTAAACTCTGTGAGACATTACTCCCATGGAAGAAGGTAAGCATCGTGACTGTTGTATACAATCCCGATGCAAATTCTGTGTTTCATCAACGCTTTGAAGGTCAACAGATTACAGAATGCCTCCAGATGTGCATCGGAAACTACTACTGGTCTTCCAGGGATCGATCAATGCGTAGACTGTTTGAGACATTACTCCCATGGAGGAATCTTCGCATGGTGACTGTTGTATTCAATCCCGATGCAATTTCTGTGTTTCATCAACAGTCTGATAGTCCACGGATTACCGAGTGCCTCCAGATGTGCATCGGAAACTACTACTGGTCTTCCAGGGAACGATCAAAGCGTAGACTGTTTGAGACATTACTCCCGTGGAGGAAAGTGCGCATGGTGACTGTTGTATTCAATCCAGATGCATTTTCTGTGTTTTGTCAACACTCTGATAGTCCACAGATTACAGAATGCCTCCAGATGTGCATCGGAAACTACTACTGGTCTTCCAGGGAACGATCAAAGCGTAGACTGTTTGAGACATTACTCCTGTGTAGGAAAGTGCGCATGGTGACTGTTGTATTCAATTCCGATGCAATTTCTGTGTTTCATCAACACTCAGTTAGTCCACAGATTACAGAATGACTCCAGATGTCCATCGGAAACTATAACTGGTCTTCCAGGGAACGATCAAAGCGTAGACTGTTTGAGACATTACTCCCGTGGCAAAAGGAGCGCATGGTGACTGTTGTATTCAATCCCGTCGCAATTTCTGTGTTTCATCAACACTCTGATAGTCCACAGATTACAGAATGCCTCCAGATGTCCATCGGAAACTGCTACTGGTCTTCCAGGGAACGATCAAAGCGTAAACTCTTTGAGACATTACTCCCATGGAGGAAGGTAAGCGTCGTGACTATTGTATACAATCCCGATCCAAATTCTGTGTTTCATCAACGCTTTGAAGGTCAACAGATTACAGAATGCCTCCAGATGTGCATCGGAAACTACTACTGGTCTTGCAGGGAACGATCAAAGCGTAGACTGTTAGAGACATTACCCCCATGGAGGAAAGTGCGCATGGTGACTGTTGTATTCAATCCCGATGCAATTTCTGTGTTTCATCAACACTCTGATAGTCCACAGATTACAGAATGCCACCGGATGACCATCGGAAACTACTACTGGTCTTCCAGGGAACGATCAAAGCGTAGACTGTTTGAGACATTACTCCCGTGGCAAAAGGAGCGCATGGTGACTGTTGTATTCAATCCCGTCGCAATTTCTGTGTTTCATCAACACTCTGATAGTCCACAGATTACAGAATGCCTCCAGTTGTGCATCGGAAACTACTACTGGTCTTCCAGGGAACGATCAAAGCGTAGACTGTTTGAGACATTACTCCCAAGGAGGAAAGAGCGCATGGTGACTGTTGTATTCAATCCCGATATATTTTCTGTGTTTTATCAACACTCTGATAGTCCACAGACTACAGAATGCCTCCAGATGTGCATCGGAAACTACTACTGGTCTTCCAGGGAACAATCAAAGCGTAGACTGTTTGAGACATTACTCCTGTGGAGGAAAGTGCGCATGGTGACTGTTGTATTCAATCCCGATGCAATTTCTGTGTTTCATCAACACTCGGATAGTCCACAGATTACAGAATGCCACCAGATGTGCATCGGAAACTACTACTGGTCTTCCGGGGAACGATCAAAGCGTAGACTGTTTGAGACATAACTCCCATGGAGGAAAGTGCGCATGGTGACTGTTGTATTCAATCCCGATGCATTTTCCGTGTTTTATCAACACTCTGATAGTCCACAGATTACAGAATGCCTCCAGATGTGCATGGGAAACTACTACTGGTCCTCCAGGGAACGATCAAAGCGTAGACTGTTTGAGACATTACTCCCATACAGGAATGTTCGCATGGTGACTGTTGTATTGTATCCCGATGCAATTTCTGTGTTTCATCAACACTCTGATAGTCCACAGATTACAGAATGCCTCCAGATGTCCATCGGAAACTACTACTGATCTTCCAGTGAACGATCAAAGCGTAGACTGTTTGAGACATTACTCCCGTGGAAGAAGGTGCGCATGGTGACTGTTGTATTGAATCCCGACGTAATTTCTGTGTTTCATCAACACTCTGATAGTTCACAGATTACAGAATGCCTCCAGATGTGCATCGGAAACTACTACTGGTCTTCCAGGCAACGATCAAAGCGTAGACTGTTTGAGACATTACTCTCATGGAGGAAAGTGCGCATGGTGACTGTGGTATTCAATCCCGATGCAATTTCTGTGTTTCATCAACAGTCTGATAGTCCACAGATTGCAGAATGCCTCCAGATGTGCATCGGAAACTACTACTGGTCTTCCAGGGAACGATCAAAGCGTAGACTGTTTGAGACATTACTCCCAAGGAGGAAAGTGCGCATGGTGACTGTTGTATTCAATCCCGATATATTTTCTGTGTTTTATCAACACTGTGATAGTCCACAGATTACAGAATGCCTCCAGGTGTGCATCGGAAACTACTACTGGTCTTCCAGGCAACGATCAAAGCGTAGACTGTATGAGACACTACTCCCATGGAGGAAAGTGCGCATGGTGACTGTTGTATTCAATCCCGATGCAATTTCTGTGTTTCATGAACACTCTGATAGTCCACAGATTACAGATTGCCTCCATATGTGCATCGGAAACTACTACTGGTCTTCCAGGGAACGATCAAAGCGTAAATTCTTTGAGACATTACTCCCATGGAGGAAGGTAAGCATCGTGATTGTTGTATACAATCCCGATGCAAGTACTGTGTTTCATCAACGCTTTGAAGGTCAACAGATTACTGAATGTCTCCAGATGTGCATCGGAAACTACTACTGGTCTTCCAGGGAACGATTAAAGCGTAGACTGTTTGAGACATACATCCCGTGGAGGAAAGTGCGCATGGTGACTGTTGTATTCAATCCTGATGCAATTTCTGTGTTTCATCAACACTCAGTTAGTCCACAGATTACAGAATGACTCCAGATGTGCATCGGAAACTACTACTGGTCTTCCAGCGATCGATCAATGCGTAGACTGTTTGAGGCATTACTCCCATTGAGGAATCTTCGCATGTATTCAATCCCGATGCAATTTCTGTGTTTCATCAACACTCCGACAGTCCACAGATTACAGAATGCCACCAGATGAGCATCGGAAACTACTACTGGTCTTCCAGGGAACGATCAAAGCGTAGACTCTTTGAGACATTACTCCCATGGAGGAAAGTGCGCATGGTGACTGTTGTAATCAATCCCGATGCAATTTCTGTGTTTCATCAACACTCTGATAGTCAACAGATTACAGAATGCCCCCAGATGTCCATCGGAAACTACTACTGGTCTTCCAGGGAACGATCAAAGCGTAGACTGTTTGAGACATTACTCCTGTGGAAGAAGGTTCGCATGGTGACTGTTGTATTCAATCCCGACGCAATTTCTGTGTTTCATCAACACTCGGATAGTCCACAGATTACAGAATGCCACCAGATGTGCATCGGAAACTACTACTGGTCTTCCGGGGAACGATCAAAGCGTAGACTGTTTGAGACATAACTCCCATGGAGGAAAGTGCGCATGGTGACTGTTGTATTCAATCCCGATGCATTTTCCGTGTTTTATCAACACTCTGATAGTCCACAGATTACAGAATGCCTCCAGATGTGCATGGGAAACTACTACTGGTCCTCCAGGGAACGATCAAAGCGTAGACTGTTTGAGACATTACTCCCATACAGGAATGTTCGCATGGTGACTGTTGTATTGTATCCCGATGCAATTTCTGTGTTTCATCAACACTCTGATAGTCCACAGATTACAGAATGCCTCCAGATGTACATCGGAAACTACTATTGGTTTTCCAGGGAACGATCAAAGCGTAAACTCTTTGTGACATTACTCCCAAGGAGGAAGGTGCGCATGGTGACTGTTGTATTCAACCTCGAAGCAATTTCTGTGTTTCATCAACACTCTGATATTCAACAGATTACAGAATGCCAACAGATGTGCATCGGAAACTACTACTGGTCATCCAGATAACGATCAAAGTGTAGTCTGTTTGAGATATTACATGCATGGAAAAAAATGCGCATTGTGACTCTTGTATTCAATCCCGATGCAATTTCTGTGTTTCATCAACACTCTGATAGTCCACGGATTACCGAGTGCCTCCAGATGTGCATCGAAAACTACTACTGGTCTTCCAGGGAACGATCAAAGCGTAGACAGTTTGAGACATTAATCCCATGGAGGAAAGTGCGCATGGTGACAGTTGTATTCAATCCCGATGCAATTTCTGTGTTTCATCAACACTCTGACAGTCCACAGATTACAGAATGCCAACAGATGTGCTTCGGAACTACTACTGGTCTTCCAGGGAACGATCAAAGCGTAGAATGTTTCAGACATTACTCCCATGGAGGGAAGTGCGGATGATGACTGATGTATTCAATCCCGATTCAATTTCTGTGTTTCATCAACAGTCTGATAGTCCACAGATTACAGAATGCCACCAGATGGGCATCGGAAACTACTACTGGTCTTCCAGGGAACGATCAAAGCGTAGACTGTTTGAGACATACCTCCCGTGCAGGAAAGTGCGCATGGTGACTGTTGTATTCAATCCTGATGCAATTTCTGTGTTTCATCAACACTCAGTTAGTCCACAGATTTCAGAGTGCCTCCAGATTTGCATCGGAAACTACTACTGGTCTTCCAGGGAACGATCAAAGCGTAAACTCTGTGAGACATTACTCCCATGGAAGAAGGTAAGCATCGTGACTGTTGTATACAATCCCGATGCAAATTCTGTGTTTCATCAACGCTTTGAAGGTCAACAGATTACAGAATGCCTCCAGATGTGCATCGGAAACTACTACTGGTCTTCCAGGGATCGATCAATGCGTAGACTGTTTGAGACATTACTCCCATGGAGGAATCTTCGCATGGTGACTGTTGTATTCAATCCCGATGCAATTTCTGTGTTTCATCAACAGTCTGATAGTCCACGGATTACCGAGTGCCTCCAGATGAGCATCGGAAACTACTACTGGTCTTCCAGGGAACGATCAAAGCGTAGACTGTTTGAGACATTACTCCCGTGGAGGAAAGTGCGCATGGTGACTGTTGTATTCAATCCAGATGCATTTTCTGTGTTTTGTCAACACTCTGATAGTCCACAGATTACAGAATGCCTCCAGATGTGCATCGGAAACTACTACTGGTCTTCCAGGGAACGATCAAAACGTAGACTGTTTGAGACATTACTCCTGTGTAGGAAAGTGCGCATGGTGACTGTTGTATTCAATTCCGAAGCAATTTCTGTGTTTCATCAACACTCAGTTAGTCCACAGATTTCAGAATGCCTCCAGATGTGCATGGGAAACTACTTCTGGTCTTCCAGGGAACGATCAAAGCGTAGACTGTATGAGACACTACTCCCATGGAGGAAAGTGCGCATGGTGACTCTTGCATTTAATACCGATGCAATTTCTGTGTTTCATCAACACTCTGATAGTCCACAGATTACAGAATGCCTCCAGATGTCCATCGGAAACTACTACTGGTCTTCCAGGCAACGATCAAAGCGTAGACTGTTTGAGACATTACTCTCATGGAGGAAAGTGCGCATGGTGACTGTGGTATTCAATCCCGATGCAATTTCTGTGTTTCATCAACAGTCTGATAGTCCACAGATTGCAGAATGCCTCCAGATGTGCATCGGAAACTACTACTGGTCTTCTAGGGAACGATCAAAGCGTAGACTGTTTGAGACATTACTCCCAAGGAGGAAAGTGCGCATGGTGACTGTTGTATTCAATCCCGATATATTTTCTGTGTTTTATCAACACTGTGATAGTCCACAGATTACAGAATGCCTCCAGGTGTGCATCGGAAACTACTACTGGTCTTCCAGGCAACGATCAAAGCGTAGACTGTATGAGACACTACTCCCATGGAGGAAAGTGCGCATGGTGACTGTTGTATTCAATCCCGATGCAATTTCTATGTTTCATGAACACTCTGATAGTCCACAGATTACAGAATGCCTCCATATGTGCATCGGAAACTACTACTGGTCTTCCAGGGAACGATCAAAGCGTAAATTCTTTGAGACATTACTCCCATGGAGGAAGGTAAGCATCGTGATTGTTGTATACAATCCCGATGCAAGTACTGTGTTTCATCAACGCTTTGAAGGTCAACAGATTACTGAATGTCTCCAGATGTGCATCGGAAACTACTACTGGTCTTCCAGGGATTGATCAAAGCGTAGACTGTTTGAGACATTACTCCCATGGAGGAATGGTCGCATGGTGACTGTTGTATTGTATCCCGATGCAATTTCTGTGTTTCTTCAACACTCTGATAGTCCACAGATTACAGAATGCCTCCAGATGTACATCGGAAACTACTATTGGTTTTCCAGGGAACGATCAAAGCGTAAACTCTTTGTGACATTACTCCGAAGGACGAAGGTGCGCATGGTGACTGTTGTATTCAACCTCGAAGCAATTTCTGTGTTTCATCAACACTCTGATAGTCAACAGATTACAGAATGCCAACAGATGTGCATCGGAAACTACTACTGGTCATCCAGGGAACGATCAAAGCGTAGTCTGTTTGAGACATTACTTGCATGGAAAAAAGTGCGCATGGTGACTCTTGTATTCAATCCCGATGCAATTTCTGTGTTTCATCAACAGTCTGACAGTCCACAGATTACAGAATGCCAACAGATGTGCATCGGAACTACTACTGGTCTTCCAGGGAACGATCAAAGTGTAGACTGTTTCAGACATTACTCCCATGGAGGGAAGTGCGGATGGTGACTGATGTATTCAATCCCGATGCAATTTCTGTGTTTCATCAACAGTCTGATAGTCCACAGATTACAGAATGCTACCAGATGTGCATCGGAAACTACTACTGGTCTTCCAGGGAACGATTAAAGCGTAGACTGTTTGAGACATACATCCCGTGGAGGAAAGTGCGCAAGGTGACTGTTGTATTCAATCCTGATGCAATTTCTGTGTTTCATCAACACTCAGTTAGTCCACAGATTACAGAATGACTCCAGATGTGCATCGGAAACTACTACTGGTCTTCCAGCGATCGATCAATGCGTAGACTGTTTGAGGCATTACTCCCATTGAGGAATCTTCGCATGTATTCAATCCCGATGCAATTTCTGTGTTTCATCAACACTCCGACAGTCCACAGATTACAGAATGCCACCAGATGAGCATCGGAAACTACTACTGGTCTTCCAGGGAACGATCAAAGCGTAGACTCTTTGAGACATTACTCCCATGGAGGAAAGTGCGCATGGTGACTGTTGTAATCAATCCCGATGCAATTTCTGTGTTTCATCAACACTCTGATAGTCAACAGATTACAGAATGCCCCCAGATGTCCATCGGAAACTACTACTGGTCTTCCAGGGAACGATCAAAGCGTAGACTGTTTGAGACATAACTCCTGTGGAAGAAGGTTCGCATGGTGACTGTTGTATTCAATCCCGACGCAATTTCTGTGTTTCATCAACACTCGGATAGTCCACAGATTACAGAATGCCACCAGATGTGCATCGGAAACTACTACTGGTCTTCCGGGGAACGATCAAAGCGTAGACTGTTTGAGACATAACTGCCATGGAGGAAAGTGCGCATGGTGACTGTTGTATTCAATCCCGATGCATTTTCCGTGTTTTATCAACACTCTGATAGTCCACAGATTACAGAATGCCTCCAGATGTGCATGGGAAACTACTACTGGTCCTCCAGGGAACGATCAAAGCGTAGACTGTTTGAGACATTACTCCTGTGGAGGAAAATGCGCATGGTGACTGTTGTATTCAATCCCGATGCAATTTCTCTGTATCATCAACACTCTGACAGTCCACAGATTACAGAATGCCACCAGATGTCCATCGGAAACTACTACTGGTCTTCCAGGGAACGATCAAAACGTAGACTGTTTGAGACATTACTCCCATACAGGAATGTTCGCATGGTGACTGTTGTATTGTATCCCGATGCAATTTCTGTGTTTCATCAACACTCTGATAGTCCACAGATTACAGAATGCCTCCAGATGTACATCGGAAACTACTATTGGTTTTCCAGGGAACGATCAAAGCGTAAACTCTTTGTGACATTACTCCCAAGGAGGAAGGTGCGCATGGTGACTGTTGTATTCAACCTCGAAGCAATTTCTGTGTTTCATCAACACTCTGATAGTCAACAGATTACAGAATGCCAACAGATGTGCATCGGAAACTACTACTGGTCATCCAGTTAACGATCAAAGTGTAGTCTGTTTGAGATATTACATGCATGGAAAAAAATGCGCATGGTGACTCTTGTATTCAATCCCGATGCAATTTCTGTGTTTGATCAACACTCTGATAGTCCACGGATTACCGAGTGCCTCCAGATGTGCATCGAAAACTACTACTGGTCTTCCAGGGAACGATCAAAGCGTAGACAGTTTGAGACATTAATCCCATGGAGGAAAGTGCGCATGGTGACTGTTGTATTCAATCCCGATGCAATTTCTGTGTTTCATCAACAGTCTGATAGTCCACGGATTACCGAGTGCCTCCAGATGTGCATCGGAAACTACTACTGGTCTTCCAGGGAACGATCAATGCGTAGACTGTTTGAGACATTACTTCCGTGGAGGAAAGTGCGCATGGTGACTGTTGTATTCAATCCAGATGCATTTTCTGTGTTTTATCAACACTCTGATAGTCCACAGATTACAGAATGCCTCCAGATGTGCATCGGAAACTACTACTGGTCTTCCAGGGAACGATCAAAGCGTAGACTGTTTGAGACATTACTCCTGTGTAGGAAAGTGCGCATGGTGACTGTTGTATTCAATTCCGATGCAATTTCTGTGTTTCATCAACACTCAGTTAGTCCACAGATTTCAGAATGCCTCCAGAAGTGCATGGGAAACTACTTCTGGTCTTCCAGGGAACGATCAAAGCGTAGACTGTATGAGACACTACTCCCATGGAGGAAAGTGCGCATGGTGACTGTTGCATTTAATACCGATGCAATTTCTGTGTTTCATCAACACTCTGATAGTCCACAGATTACAGAATGCCTCCAGATGTCCATCGGAAACTACTACTGGTCTTCCAGGGAACGATCAAAGCGTAAACTCTTTGAGACATTACTCCCATGGAGGAAGGTAAGCATCGTGACTATTGTATACAATCCCGATGCAAATTCTGTGTTTCATCAAATCTTTGAAGGTCAACAGATTACAGAATGCCTCCAGATGTGCATCGGAAACTACTACTGGTCTTGCAGGGAACGATCAAATCGTAGACTGTTAGAGACATTACCCCCATGGAGGAAAGTGCGCATGGTGACTGTTGTATTCAATCCCGATGCAATTTCTGTGTTTCATCAACACTCTGATAGTCCACAGATTACAGAATGCCACCAGATGTATATCGGAAACTACTACTGGTCTTCCAGGCAACGATCAAAGCGTAGACTGTTTGAGACATTACTCTCATGGAGGAAAGTGCGCATGGCGACTGTGGTATTCAATCCCGATGCAATTTCTGTGTTTCATCAACAGCCTGATAGTCCACAGATTGCAGAATGCCTCCAGATGTGCATCGGAAACTACTACTGGTCTTCCAGGGAACGATCAAAGCGTAGACTGTTTGAGACATTACTCCCAAGGAGGAAAGTGCGCATGGTGACTGTTGTATTCAATCCCGATATATTTTCTGTGTTTTATCAACACTGTGATAGTCCACAGATTACAGAATGCCTCCAGATATGCATCGGAAACTACTACTGGTCTTCCAGGCAACGATCAAAGCGTAGACTGTATGAGACACTAGTCCCATGGAGGAAAGTGCGCATGGTGACTGTTGTATTCAATCCCGATGCAATTTCTGTGTTTCATGAACACTCTGATAGTCCACAGATTACAGAATGCCTCCATATGTGCATCGGAAACTACTACTGGTCTTCCAGGGAACGATCAAAGCGTAAATTCTTTGAGACATTACTCCCATGGAGGAAGGTAAGCATCGTGATTGTTGTATACAATCCCGATGCAAGTACTGTGTTTCATCAACGCTTTGAAGGTCAACAGATTACTGAATGTCTCCAGATGTGCATCGGAAACTACTACTGGTCTTCCAGGGATTGATCAAAGCGTAGACTGTTTGAGACATTACTCCCATGGAGGAATGGTCACATGGTGACTGTTGTATTGTATCCCGATGCAATTTCTGTGTTTCATCAACACTCTGATAGTCAACAGATTACAGAATGCCCCCAGATGTCCATCGGAAACTACTACTGGTATTCCAGGGAACGATCAAAGCGTAGACTGTTTGAGACATTACTCCTGTGGAAGAAAGTTCGCATGGTGACTGTTGTATTCAATCCCGACGCAATTTCTGTGTTTCATCAACACTCGGATAGTCCACAGATTACAGAATGGAACCAGATGTGCATCGGAAACTACTACTGGTCTTCCGGGGAACGATCAAAGCGTAGACTGTTTGAGACATAACTCCCATGGAGGAAAGTGCGCATGGTGACTGTTGTATTCAATCCCGATGCATTTTCCGTGTTTTATCAACACTCTGATAGTCCACAGATTACAGAATGCCTCCAGATGTGCATGGGAAACTACTACTGGTCCTCCAGGGAACGATCAAAGCGTAGACTGTTTGAGACATTACTCCTGTGGAGGAAAATGCGCATGGTGACTGTTGTATTCAATCCCGATGCAATTTCTCTGTATCATCAACACTCTGACAGTCCACAGATTACAAAATGCCACCAGATGTCCATCGGAAACTACTACTGGTCTTCCAGGGAACGATCAAAGCGTAGACTGTTTGAGACATTACTCCCATAGAGGAATGTTCGCATGGTGACTGTTGTATTGTATCCCGATGAAATTTCTGTGTTTCATCAACACTCTGATAGTCCACAGATTACAGAATGCCTCCAGATGTACATCGGAAACTACTATTGGTTTTCCAGGGAACGATCAAAGCGTAAACTCTTTGTGACATTACTCCCAAGGAGGAAGGTGCGCATGGTGACTGTTGTATTCAACCTCGAAGCAATTTCTGTGTTTCATCAACACTCTGATAGTCAACAGATTACAGAATGCCAACAGATGTGCATCAGAAACTACTACTGGTCATCCAGTTAACGATCAAAGTGTAGTCTGTTTGAGATATTACTTGCATGGAAAAAAGTGCGCATGGTGACTCTTGTATTCAATCCCGATGCAATTTCTGTGTTTCATCAACACTCTGACAGTCCACAGATTACAGAATGCCAACAGATGTGCATCGGAACTACTACTGGTCTTCCAGGGAACGATCAAAGCGTAGAATTTTTCAGACATTACTCCCATGGAGGGAAGTGCGGATGATGACTGATGTATTCAATCCCGATGCAATTTCTGTGTTTCATCAACAGTCTGATAGTCCACAGATTACAGAATGCCACCAGATGGGCATCGGAAACTACTACTGGTCTTCCAGGGAACGATCAAAGCGTAGACTGTTTGAGAGATACCTCCCGTTCAGGAAAGTGCGCATGGTGACTGTTGTATTCAATCCTGATGCAATTTCTGTGTTTCATCAACACTCAGTTAGTCCACAGATTTCAGAGTGCCTCCAGATTTGCATCGGAAACTACTACTGGTCTTCCAGGGAACGATCTAAGCGTAAACTCTGTGAGACATTACTCCCATGGAAGAAGTTAAGCATCGTGACTGTTGTATACAATCCCGATGCAAATTCTGTGTTTCATCAACGCTTTGAAGGTCAACAGATTACAGAATGCCTCCAGATGTGCATCGGAAACTACTACTGGTCTTCCAGGGATCGATCAATGCGTAGACTGTTTGAGACATTACTCCCATGGAGGAATCTTCGCATGGTGACTGTTGTATTCAATCCCGATGCAATTTCTGTGTTTCATCAACACTCTGATAGTCCTCGGATTACCGAGTGCCTCCAGATGTGCATCGGAAACTACTACTGGTCTTCCAGGGAACGATCAAAGCGTAGACTGTTTGAGACATTACTCCCGTGGAGGAAAGTGCGCATGCTGACTGTTGTATTGTATCCCGATGAAATTTCTGTGTTTCATCAACACTCTGATAGTCCACAGATTACAGAATGCCTCCAGATGTACATCGGAAACTACTATTGGTTTTCCAGGGAACGATCAAAGCGTAAACTCTTTGTGACATTACTCCCAAGGAGGAAGGTGCGCATGGTGACTGTTGTATTCAACCTCGAAGCAATTTCTGTGTTTCATCAACACTCTGATAGTCAACAGATTACAGAATGTCAACAGATGTGCATCAGAAACTACTACTGGTCATCCAGTTAACGATCAAAGTGTAGTCTGTTTGAGATATTACTTGCATGGAAAAAAGTGCGCATGGTGACTCTTGTATTCAATCCCGATGCAATTTCTGTGTTTCATCAACACTCTGATAGTCCACGGATTACCGAGTGCCTCCAGATGTGCATCGAAAACTACTACTGGTCTTCCAGGGAACGATCAAAGCGTAGACAGTTTGAGACATTAATCCCATGGAGGAAAGTGCGCATGGTGACTGTTGTATTCAATCCCGATGCAATGTCTGTGTTTCATCAACACTCTGACAGTCCACAGATTACAGAATGCCAACAGATGTGCATCGGAACTACTACTGGTCTTCCAGGGAACGATCAAAGCGTAGAATTTTTCAGACATTACTCCCATGGAGGGAAGTGCGGATGATGACTGATGTATTCAATCCCGATGCAATTTCTGTGTTTCATCAACAGTCTGATAGTCCACAGATTACAGAATGCCACCAGATGGGCATCGGAAACTACTACTGGTCTTCCAGGGAACGACCAAGGCGTAGACTGTTTGAGAGATACCTCCCGTTCAGGAAAGTGCGCATGGTGACTGTTGTATTCAATCCTAATGCAATTTCTGTGTTTCATCAACACTCAGTTAGTCCACAGATTTCAGAGTGCCTCCAGATTTGCATCGGAAACTACTACTGGTCTTCCAGGGAACGATCAAAGCGTAAACTCTGTGAGACATTACTCCCATGGAAGAAGTTAAGCATCGTGACTGTTGTATACAATCCCGATGCAAATTCTGTGTTTCATCAACGCTTTGAAGGTCAACAGATTACAGAATGCCTCCAGATGTGCATCGGAAACTACTACTGGTCTTCCAGGGATCGATCAATGCGTAGACTGTTTGAGACATTACTCCCATGGAGGAATCTTCGCATGGTGACTGTTGTATTCAATCCCGATGCAATTTCTGTGTTTCATCAACAGTCTGATAGTCCTCGGATTACCAAGTGCCTCCAGATGTGCATCGGAAACTACTACTGGTCTTCCAGGGAACGATCAAAGCGTAGACTGTTTGAGACATTACTCCCGTGGAGGAAAGTGCGCATGCTGACTGTTGTATTCAATCCAGATGCATTTTCTGTGTTTTATCAACACTCTGATAGTCCACAGATTACAGAATGCCTCCAGATGTGCATCGGAAACTACTACTGGTCTTCCAGGGAACGATCAAAGCGTAGACTGTTTGAGACATTACTCCTGTGTAGGAAAGTGCGCATGGTGACTGTTGTATTCAATTCCGATGCAATTTCTGTGTTTCATCAACACTCAGTTAGTCCACAGATTTCAGAATGCCTCCAGATGTGCATGGGAAACTACTTCTGGTCTTCCAGGGAACGATCAAAGCGTAGACTGTATGAGACACTACTCCCATGGAGGAAAGTGCGCATGGTGACTGTTGCATTTAATACCGATGCAATTTCTGTGTTTCATCAACACTCTGATAGTCCACAGATTACAGAATGCCTCCAGATGTCCATCGGAAACTACTACAGGTCTTCCAGGGAACGATCAAAGCGTAAACTCTTTGAGACATTACTCCCATGGAGGAAGGTAAGCATCGTGACTATTGTATACAATCCCGATGCAAATTCTGTGTTTCAGCAACGCTTTGAAGGTCAACAGATTACAGAATGCCTAAAGATGTGCATCGGAAACTACTACTGGTCTTCCAGGGAACGATCAAAGCGTAAACTCTTTGAGACATTACTCCCATGGAGGAAGGTAAGCATCGTGACTATTGTATACAATCCCGATGCAAATTCTGTGTTTCATCAACGCTTTGAAGGTCAACAGATTACAGAATGCCTCCAGATGTGCATCGGAAACTACTACTGGTCTTGCAGGGAACGATCAAAGCGTAGACTGTTAGAGACATTACCCCCATGGAGGAAAGTGCGCATGGTGACTGTTGTATTCAATCCCGATTCAATTTCTGTGTTTCATCAACACTCTGATAGTCCACAGATTACAGAATGCCACCAGATGTCCATCGGAAACTACTACTGGTCTTCCAGGGAACGATCAAAGCGTAGACTGTTTGAGACATTACTCCCATGGCAAAAGGAGCGCATGGTGACTGTTGTATTCAATCCCGTCGCAATTTCTGTGTTTCATCAACACTCTGATAGTCCACAGATTACAGAATGCCTCCAGATGTCCTTCGGAAACTGCTACTGGTCTTCCAGGGAACGATCAAAGCGTAAACTCTTTGAGACATTACTCCCATGGAGGAAGGTAAGCATCGTGACTATTTTATACAATCCCGATGCAAATTCTGTGTTTCATCAGAGCTTTGAAGGTCAACAGATTACAGAATGCCTCCAGATGTGCATCGGAAACTACTACTGGTCTTGCAGGGAACGATCAAATCGTAGACTGTTAGAGACATTACCCCCATGGAGGAAAGTGCGCATGGTGACTGTTGTATTCAATCCCGATGCAATTTCTGTGTTTCATCAACACTCTGATAGTCCACAGATTACAGAATGCCACCAGATGTCCATCGGAAACTACTACTGGTCTTCCAGGGAACGATCAAAGCGTAGACTGTTTGAGACATTACTCCCGTGGCAAAAGGAGCGCATGGTGACTGTTGTATTCAATCCCGTCGCAATTTCTGTGTTTCATCAACACTCTGATAGTCCACAGATTACAGAATGCCTCCAGATGTGCATCGGAAACTACTACTGGTCTTCCAGGGAACAATCAAAGCGTAGACTGTTTGAGACATTACTCCTGTGGAGGAAAGTGCGCATGGTGACTGTTGTATTCAATCCCGATGCGGTTTTTGTGTTTCATCAACACTCTGACAGTCCACAGATTACAGAATGCCACCAGATGTGCATCGGAAACTACTACTGGTCTTCCTGGGAACGATCAAAGCGTAGACTGTTTGAGACATTACTCCCATGGAGGAAAGTGAGCATGGTGTTTGTTGTATACAATCCCGATGCAATTTCTGTGTTTCATAAACACTCTGATAGTCCACAGATTACAGAATGCCACCAGATGTGCATCGGAAACTACTACTGGTCTTCCAGGGAACGATTAAAGCGTAGACTGTTTGAGACATACATCCCGTGGAGGAAAGTGCGCATGGTGACTGTTGTATTCAATCCTGATGCAATTTCTGTGTTTCATCAACACTCAGTTAGTCCACAGATTACAGAATGACTCCAGATGTGCATCGGAATCTACTACTGGTCTTCCAGGGACCGATCAATGCGTAGACTGTTTGAGGCATTACTCCCATTGAGGAATCTTCGCATGGTGACTGTTGTATTCAATCCCGATGCAATTTCTGTGTTTCATGAACACTCTGATAGTCCACAGATTACAGAATGCCTCCATATGTGCATCGGAAACTACTACTGGTCTTCCAGGGAACGATCAAAGCGTAAATTCTTTGAGACATTACTCCCATGGAGGAAGGTAAGCATCGTGATTGTTGTATACAATCCCGATGCAAGTACTGTGTTTCATCAACGCTTTGAAGGTCAACAGATTACTGAATGTCTCCAGATGTGCATCGGAAACTACTACTGGTCTTCCAGGGATTGATCAAAGCGTAGACTGTTTGAGACATTACTCCCAAGGAGGAATGTTCGCATGGTGACTGTTGTATTGTATCCCGATGCAATTTCTGTGTTTCATCAACACTCTGATAGTCCACAGATCACAGAATGCCTCCAGATGTACATCGGAAACTACTATTGGTTTTCCAGGGAACGATCAAAGCGTAAACTCTTTGTGACATTACTCCCAAGGACGAAGGTGCGCATGGTGACTGTTGTATTCAACCTCGAAGCAATTTCTGTGTTTCATCAACACTCTGATAGTCAACAGATTACAGAATGCCAACAGATGTGCATCGGAAACTACTACTGGTCATCCAGGAAACGATCAAAGCGTAGTCTGTTTGAGACATTACTTGCATGGAAAAAAGTGCGCATGGTGACTCTTGTATTCAATCCCGATGCAATTTCTGTGTTTCATCAACAGTCTGACAGTCCACAGATTACAGAATGCCAACAGATGTGCATCGGAACTACTACTGGTCTTCCAGGGAACGATCAAAGCGTAGACTGTTTCAGACATTACTCCCATGGAGGGAAGTGCGGATGGTGACTGATGTATTCAATCCCGATGCAATTTCTGTGTTTCATCAACAGTCTGATAGTCCACAGATTACAGAATGCCACCAGATGTGCATCGGAAACTACTACTGGTCTTCCAGGGAACGATTAAAGCGTAGACTGTTTGAGACATACATCCCGTGGAGGAAAGTGCGCATGGTGACTGTTGTATTCAATCCTGATGCAATTTCTGTGTTTCATCAACACTCAGTTAGTCCACAGATTACAGAATGACTCCAGATGTGCATCGGAATCTACTACTGGTCTTCCAGGGACCGATCAATGCGTAGACTGTTTGAGGCATTACTCCCATTGAGGAATCTTCGCATGGTGACTGTTGTATTCAATCCCGATGCAATTTCTGTGTTTCATCAACACTCCGACAGTCCACAGATTACAGAATGCCACCAGATGAGCATCGGAAACTACTACTGGTCTTCCATTGAACGATCAAAGCGTAGACTCTTTGAGACATTACTCCCATGGAGGAAAGTGCGCATGGTGACTGTTGTAATCAATCCCGATGCAATTTCTGTGTTTCATCAACACTCTGATAGTCAACAGATTACAGAATGCCCCCAGATGACCATCGGAAACTACTACTGGTCTTCCAGGGAACGATCAAAGCGTAGACTGTTTGAGACATTACTCCTGTGGAAGAAGGTTCGCATGGTGACTGTTGTATTCAATCCCGACGCAATTTCTGTGTTTCATCAACACTCGGATAGTCCACAGATTACAGAATGCCACCAGATGTGCATCGGAAACTACTACTGGTCTTCCAGGGAACGATCAAAGCGTAGACTGTTTGAGACATACCTCCCGTGCAGGAAAGTGCGCATGGTGACTGTTGTATTCAATCCTGATGCAATTTCTGTGTTTCATCAACACTCAGTTAGTCCACAGATTTCAGAGTGCCTCCAGATTTGCATCGGAAACTACTACTGGTCTTCCAGGGAACGATCAAAGCGTAAACTCTGTGAGACATTACTCCCATGGAAGAAGGTAAGCATCGTGACTGTTGTATACAATCCCGATGCAAATTCTGTGTTTCATCAACGCTTTGAAGGTCAACAGATTACAGAATGCCTCCAGATGTGCATCGGAAACTACTACTGGTCTTCCAGGGATCGATCAATGCGTAGACTATTTGAGGCATTACTCCCATGGAGGAATCTTCGCATGGTGACTGTTGTATTCAATCCCGATGCAATTTCTGTGTTTCATCAACACTCCGACAGTCCACAGATTACAGAATGCCACCAGATGTGCATCGGTAACTACTACTGGTCTTCCATTGAACGATCAAAGCGTAGACTCTTTGAGACATTACCCCCATGGAGGAAAGTGCGCATTGTGACTGTTGTAATCAATCCCGATGCAATTTCTGTGTTTCATCAACACTCTGATAGTCCACAGATTACAGAATGCCTCCAGATGTCCATCGGAAACTACTACTGGTCTTCCAGGGAACGATCAAAGCGTAGACTGTTTGAGACATTACTCCTGTGGAAGAAGGTGCGCATGGTGACTGTTGTATTCAATCCCGTTGCAATTTCTGTGGTTCATCAACACTAAGTTAGTCCACAGATTTCAGAATGCCTCCAGATGTGCATCGGAAACTACTTCTGGTCTTCCAGGGAACGATCAAAGCGTAGACTGTATGAGACACTACTCCCATGGAGGAAAGTGCCCATGGTGACTGTTGTATTCAATCCCGATGCAATTTCTGTGTTTCATCAACACTCTGATAGTCCACAGATTACAGAATGCCACCAGATGTGCATCGGAAACTACTACTGGTCTTCCAGGGAACGATCAAAGCGTAGACTGTTTGAGACATAACTCCCATGGAGGAAAGTGCGCATGGTGACTGTTGTATTCAATCCCGATGCATTTTCTGTGTTTTATCAACACTCTGATAGTCCACAGATTACAGAAAGCCACCATATGTGCATCGGATGCTACTACTGGTCTTCCAGGGAACGATCAAAGCGTAGACTGTTTGAGAATTACTCCTGTGGTGGGAAGTGCGCATGGTGACTGTTGTATTCAATCCCGATGCAATTTCTATGTTTCATCAACACTCTGATAGTCCACAGATTACAGAATGCCACCAGATGTGCATCGGAAACTACTACTGGTCTTCCAGTGAACGATCAAAGAGTAGACTGTTTGAGACATTACTCCCACGGAGGAAAGCGCGCATGGTGACTGTTGTATTCAATCCCGATACAATTTCTGAGTTTCATCAACAGTCTGATAGTCCACAGATTACAGATTGTCTCCAGATGTGCATCGGAAACTACCACTGGTCTTCCAGGGAACGATCGAAGCGTAGACTTTTTGAGACATTACTCAAGTTGAGGAAAGTGTGCATGGTGACTGTTGTATTCATTCCCGATGCAATTTCTGTGTTTCATCAACACTCTGATAGTCCACAGATTACAGAAAGCCACCAGATGTGCATCGGAAACTACTACTTGTCTTCCAGGGAACGATCAAAGAGTAGACTGTTTGAGACACTACTCCCGTGGAGGAAAGTGCACATGGTGACTCTTGTATTCAATCCCGATGCAATTTCTGAGTTTCATCAACACTCTGATAGTCCACAGATTACAGAATACCACCAGATGTGCATCGGAAACTACTGCTGGTCTTCCAGGGAACAATCAAAGCGTAGACTGTTTCAGACATTACTCCCATGGAGGAGAGTGCGGATGGTGACTGTTGCATTCAATCAAGATGCAATTTCTGTGTTTCATCAACAATCTGATAGTCCGCAGATAACAGAATTGCACCAGATGTGCATCGGAAACTACTACTGGTCTTCCAGGGAACGATCAAAGCGTACACTGTTTGAAACAATACTCCCGTGGAGGAAAGTCGTAAGGTGACTGTTGTATTCAATCCCGATGCAATTTCTGTGTTTCATCAACACTCTGATAGTCCACAGATTACAGAAAGCCTCCAGATGTGCATCGGAAACTACTACTGTACTTCCAGGAAACGATCAATGCGTAGACTGTCGGAGACATACCTCCCGTGGAGGAAAGTGCGAGTGGTGACGGTTGTATTCAATCACGATGCAATTTCTGTGTTTCATCATCACTCTGATAGTCCACAGATTACAGAAAGCCACCATATGTGCATCGGATGCTACTACTGGTCTTCCAGGGAACGATCAAAGCGTAGACTGTTTGAGAATTACTCCTGTGGTGGGAAGTGCGCATGGTGACTGTTGTATTCAATCCCGATGCAATTTCTATGTTTCATCAACACTCTGATAGTCCACAGATTACAGAATGCCACCAGATGTGCATCGGAAACTACTACTGGTCTTCCAGGGAACGATCAAAGCGTACACTGTTTGAGACAATACTCCCGTGGAGGAAAGTCGTAAGGTGACTGTTGTATTCAATCCCGATGCAATTTCTGTGTTTCATCAACACTCTGATAGTCCACAGATTACAGAATGCTACCAGATGTGCATCGGAAGCTACTACTGGTCTTCCAGGTAACGATCAAAGCGTAGACTGTTTGAGAATTACTCGCATGGAGGAAAGTGGCATTGTGAGTGTTGTATTCAATCCCGATGCAATTTCTGTGTTTCATCAACAGTCTGATAGTCCATAGATTGCAGAAAGCACCCAGATGTGCATCGGAAACTACTACTTGTCTCCCAGCGAGCGATCAAAGCGTAGACTATTTGAGACATTACTCCCATTGAAGAAAGTGCTCATGGTGACTGTTGTATTCTATCCCGATGCAATTTCTATGTTTCATCTACACTCTGATAGTCCACAGATTACAAAATGCCACCAGACGTGAATCGGAAACTACTACTTGTCTTCCAGGTAACGATCAAAGCGTAGACTGTTTGAGACATTACTCCCGTGGAGGAAAGTGCGCATGGTGACTGTTGTATTCAATACCGATGCAATTTCTGTGTTTCATCAACACTCTAATAGTCCACAGGTTACAGAATGCCACCAGATGTGCATCGGAAACAACTACGGGTCTTCCAGAGAACGATCAAATCGTAGACTGTTTCAGGCATTACTCCCATGGAGTAAATTGTGGATGTTGACTGTTCTATTCAATCCCGATACAATTTCTGCGTTTCACCACCACTCCTATAGTCCACAGATTACAGAATGCCACCAGATGTGCATCGGAAAGTACTACTGGTCTTCCAGGGATCGATCAAAGCGTAGACTGTTTGAGAAATACCACCCATTTAGGAAAGTGCACATGATGACTGTTGTATTCAATCCCGATGCACTTCCTGTGTTTCAGCAACACTCTGATAGTCCACAGATTACAGAATGCCACCAGAAATGTGCATAGGAAACTACTACTTGTCTTCCAGGGAACGATCAAAGCGTAGACTGTTTGACAATTACTCCGTCGAGGAAAGTGGGCATGGTGACTGTTGTATTCAATCCCGATGCAATTTCTATGTTTCATCAACACTCTGATAGTCCACAGATTACAGAATGCCACCAGATGTGCATCGGAAACTACTACTGGTCTCCCAGGGATCGATCAAAGCGTAGACTGTTTCAGAGATTAATCTCATGGAGGAGAGTGCGGATAGTGACTGTTGTATTCAATCCCGATGCAATTTCTGTGTTTCATCAACACTCTGTTAGTCCACAGATTACAGAATGCCACCAGATATGCATCGGAATCTACTACTGGTCCTCCAGGGAACGATCAAAACGTAGACAATTTGAGACATTACTCCCATGGAGGAAAGTGCGCATGGTGACTGTTGTATTCAATCCCGATGCAATTTCTGATTTTCATCAACAGTCTGATAGTCCACAGATTACAGATTGCCTCCAGATGTGCATCGGAAACTACCACTGGTCTTCCAGGGAACGATCGAAGCGTAGACTTTTTGAGACATTACTCAAGTTGAGGAAAGTGTGCATGGTGACTGTTGTATTCATTCCCGATGCAATTTCTGTGTTTCATCAACACTCTGATAGTCCACAGATTACAGAAAGCCACCAGATGTGCATCGGAAACTACTACTTGTCTTCCAGGGAACGATCAAAGAGTAGACTGTTTGAGACACTACTCCCGTGGAGGAAAGTGCACATGGTGACTCTTGTATTAAATCCCGATGCAATTTCTGAGTTTCATCAACACTCTGATAGTCCACAGATTACAGAATGCCACCAGATGTGCATCGGAAACTACTGCTGGTCTTCCAGGGAACAATCAAAGCGTAGACTGTTTCAGACATTACTCCCATGGAGGAGAGTGCGGATGGTGACTGTTGCATTCAATCAAGATGCAATTTCTGTGTTTCATCAACAATCTGATAGTCCGCAGATAACAGAATTGCACCAGATGTGCATCGGAAACTACTACTGGTCTTCCAGGGAACGATCAAAGCGTACACTGTTTGAGACAATACTCCCGTGGAGGAAAGTCGTAAGGTGACTGTTGTATTCAATCCCGATGCAATTTCTGTGTTTCATCAACACTCTGATAGTCCACAGATTACAGAATGCTACCAGATGTGCATCGGAAGCTACTACTGGTCTTCCAGGTAACGATCAAAGCGTAGACTGTTTGAGAATTACTCGCATGGAGGAAAGTGGCATTGTGAGTGTTGTATTCAATCCCGATGCAATTTCTGTGTTTCATCAACAGTCTGATAGTCCATAGATTGCAGAAAGCACCCAGATGTGCATCGGAAACTACTACTTGTCTCCCAGCGAGCGATCAAAGCGTAGACTATTTGAGACATTACTCCCATTGAAGAAAGTGCTCATGGTGACTGTTGTATTCTATCCCGATGCAATTTCTATGTTTCATCTACACTCTGATAGTCCACAGATTACAAAATGCCACCAGACGTGAATCGGAAACTACTACTTGTCTTCCAGGTAACGATCAAAGCGTAGACTGTTTGAGACATTACTCCCGTGGAGGAAAGTGCGCATGGTGACTGTTGTATTCAATACCGATGCAATTTCTGTGTTTCATCAACACTCTAATAGTCCACAGGTTACAGAATGCCACCAGATGTGCATCGGAAACAACTACGGGTCTTCCAGAGAACGATCAAATCGTAGACTGTTTCAGGCATTACTCCCATGGAGTAAATTGTGGATGTTGACTGTTCTATTCAATCCCGATACAATTTCTGCGTTTCACCACCACTCCTATAGTCCACAGATTACAGAATGCCACCAGATGTGCATCGGAAAGTACTACTGGTCTTCCAGGGATCGATCAAAGCGTAGACTGTTTGAGAAATACCACCCATTTAGGAAAGTGCACATGATGACTGTTGTATTCAATCCCGATGCACTTCCTGTGTTTCAGCAACACTCTGATAGTCCACAGATTACAGAATGCCACCAGAAATGTGCATAGGAAACTACTACTTGTCTTCCAGGGAACGATCAAAGCGTAGACTGTTTGACAATTACTCCGTCGAGGAAAGTGGGCATGGTGACTGTTGTATTCAATCCCGATGCAATTTCTATGTTTCATCAACACTCTGATAGTCCACAGATTACAGAATGCCACCAGATGTGCATCGGAAACTACTACTGGTCTTCCAGGGATCGATCAAAGCGTAGACTGTTTGAGACATACCACCCGAGGAGGAAAGTGCACATGGTGACTGTTGTATTCAATCCCGATGCAAATTCTGTGTTTCATCAACTCTCTGATAGTCCACAGATTAGAGAATGCCACCAGAAATGTGCATCGGAAACTAATACTGGTCTTCCAGGGAACCATTAAGGCGTAGACTGTTTGAGAATTACTCCGAGGAGGAAAGTGCGCATGGTGACTGTTGTATTCAATCCCGGTGCAATTTCTGTGTTTCATCAACACTCTGATAGTCCACAGATTACAGAAAGCCACCAGATGTGCATTGGAAACTACTACTTGTCTCCCAGGGAACGATCAAAGAGTAGACTGTTTGAGAATTACTCCGTGGGGGAAAGTGGGCATGGTGACTGTTGTATGGAATCCCGATGCAATTTCTGTGTTTCATCAACACTCTGATAGTCCACAGATTACGTAATGCCTCCAGATGTGCATCGGAAACTACTACTGGTCTTCCAGGAAACGATCAAAGCGTAGACTGTTTGAGACATTACTCCCATGGAGGAAAGTGCGCATGGTGACTGTTGTACTCAATCCCGATTCAATTTCTGTGTGTCATTAACACTCTGATAGTCCACAGATTACAGAAAGCCACCAGATGTGCATCGGAAACTACTACTTGTCTTCCAGGGAACGATCAAAGAGTAGACTGTTTGAGACACAACTCCCGTGGAGGAAAGAGCGCATGGTGACTGTTGTATTCAATCCCGATGCAATTTCTGAGTTTCATCAACACTCTGATAGTCCACAGATTACAGAATACCACCAGATGTGCATCGGAAACTACTGCTGGGCTTCCAGGGAACAATGAAAGCGTAGACTCTTTCGGACATTACTCCCATGGAGGAGAGTGCGGATGGTGATTGTTCCATTCAATCAAGATGCATTTTCTGTGTTTCATCAACAATCTGATAGTCCACAGATTACAGAATGACACCAGATGTGCATCGGAAACTACTACTGGTCTTATAGGGAACGATCAAAGCGTACACTGTTTGACAAAATACTCCTGTGGAGAAAAGTGCTCATGGTGAATGTTGTATTCAATCCCGATGCAATTTCTGTGTTTCATCAACACTCTGGTGGTCCACAGATTACAGAATGCCACCAGATATGCATCGGAATCTACTACTGGTCCTCCAGGGAACGATCAAAGTGTAGACTGTTTGAGACTTTACTCCCATGGAGGAAAGTGCGCATGGTGACTGTTGTATTAAATCCCGATGCAATTTCTGTGTTTCATCAACACTCCGATAGTCCACAGATTACAGAATGCCACCAGATGTGCATCGGTAACTACTACTGGTCTTCCAGGGAACGATCAAAACGTAGACTGTTTGAGACATTACTCCCTTGGAGGAAAGTGCGCATGGTGACTGTTGTATTCATTCCCGATGCAAATTCTGTGTTTCATTAACACTCTGATAGTCCACAGATTACAAAAAGCCACCAGATGTGCATCGGAAACTACTACTTGTCTTCCAGGGAACGATCAAATAGTAGACTGTTTGAGACACTACTCCCGTGGAAGAAAGTGCATTTGTTGACTCTTGTATTCAATCCCGATGCAATTTCTGAGTTTCATCAACACTCTGACAGTCCGCAGATTACAGAATGCTACCAGATGTGCATCGGAAACTACTACTGGTCTTCCAGGGATCGATCAAAGCGTAGACTATTTGAGACATAACACCCGAGGAGGAAAGTGCACATGGTGACTGTTGTATTCAATCCCGATGCAATTTCTGTGTTTCATCAACACTCTGATAGTCCACAGATTACAGAATGCCACCAGAAATGTGCATCGGAAACTACTACTGGTCTTCCAGGGAACCATCCAAGCGTAGACTGTTTGAGAATTACTCCGTGGAGGAAAGTGCGCATGGTGACTGTTGTATTCAATCCCGATGCAATTACTGTGTTTCATCAACACTCTGATAGTCCACAGATTACAGAATGCCTCCAGATGTGCGTCGGAAACTACTACTGGTCTTCCAGGGAACGATCAAAGCGTAAACTCTTTGAGACAATACTCCCACGGAGGAGGGTAAGCATCGTGTCCGTTGTATACAATCCCGATGCAATTTCTGTATTTCATCAACACTCTGATACTCCATAGATTACAGAATGCCTCCAGATGTGCATCGGAAACTACTACTGGTCTTCCAGGGATCGATCAATGCGTTGACTGTTTGAGACATTACTCCCATGGAGGAAAGTTCGCATGGTGACTGTTGTATTGAATCCCGATGCAATTTCTGTGTTTCACCAACACTGATAGTCCACAGATTACAGAGTGCCTCCAGATGTGCATCGGAAACTACTACTGGTCTTAAAGGGAACGATCAAAGCGTAGGCTGTTTGAGACATTACTCCCATGGAGAAAGTGCGCATGGTGACTGTTGCATTCAATCAAGATGCATTTTCTGTGCTTCATCAACAATCTGATAGCCCACAGATTACAGAATGCCACCAGATGTGCATCGGAAACTACTACTGGTCTTCCAGGGATCGATCAAAGCGTAGACTGTTTGAGACATAACACCAGAGGAGGAAAGTGCGCATGGTGACTGTTGTATTCAATCCCGATGCAATTTCTCAGTTTCATCAACACTCTGATAGTCCACAGATTACAGAATACCACCAGATGAGCATCGGGAACTACTGCTGGGCTTCCAGGGAACAATCAAAGCGTAGACTGTTTCAGACATTACTCCCATGGAGGAAAGCGCGCATGGTGACTGTTGTATTCAATCCCGATACAATTTCTGAGTTTCATCATCACTCTGATAGTCCACAGATTACAGAATGCCACCAGATGTGCATCGGAAACTACTACTGATCTTAAAGGGAACGATCAAAGCGTAGACTGTTTCAGACATTACTCTCATGGAGGAGAGTGCGGATGGTGACTGTTGTATTCAATCCCGATGCAATTTCTGTGTTTCATCAACACTCTGGTAGTCCACAGATTACAGAATACCACCAGATATGCATCGGAATCTACTACAGGTCCTCCAGGGAACGATCAAAGCGTAGACTGTTTGAGACATTACTCCCCTGGAGGAAAGTGTGCATGGTGACTGTTGTATTCAATCCCGATGCAATTTCTGTGTTTCATCAACACTCTGATAGTCCACATATTACAGAATGCCACCAGATGTACATCGGTAACTACTACTGGTCTTCCAGGGAACGATCAAAACGTAGACTGTTTGAGACATTACTCCCATGGAGGAAAGTGCGCATGGTGATTGTTGTATTCAATCCCGATGCAATTTCTGTGTTTCATCAACAGTCTGATAGTCCACAGATTACAGAATGCCTCCAGATGTGCATCGGAAACTACCACTGGTCTTCCAGGGAACGGTCAAAGCGTAGACTGTTTGAGACATTACTCAAGTTGAGGAAAGTGTGCATGGTGACTGTTGTATTAATTCCCAATGCAATTTCTGTGTTTCATCAACACTCTGATAGTCCACAGATTACAGAATGCCTCCAGATGTGCATCGGAAACTACTACTTGTCTTCCAGGGAACGATCAAAGAGTTGACTGTTTGAGACACTACTCCCGTGGAGGAAAGTGCGCATGGTGACTGTTGTATACAATCCCGATGCAATTTCTGATTTTCATCAACAGTCTGATAGTCCACAGATTACAGATTGCCTCCAGATGTGCATCGGAAACTACCACTGGTCTTCCAGGGAACGATCGAAGCGTAGACTTTTTGAGACATTACTCAAGTTGAGGAAAGTGTGCATGGTGACTGTTGTATTCATTCCCGATGCAATTTCTGTGTTTCATCAACACTCTGATAGTCCACAGATTACAGAAAGCCACCAGATGTGCATCGGAAACTACTACTTGTCTTCCAGGGAACGATCAAAGAGTAGACTGTTTGAGACACTACTCCCGTGGAGGAAAGTGCACATGGTGACTCTTGTATTCAATCCCGATGCAATTTCTGAGTTTCATCAACACTCTGATAGTCCACAGGTTACAGAATACCACCAGATGTGCATCGGAAACTACTGCTGGTCTTCCAGGGAACAATCAAAGCGTAGACTGTTTCAGACATTACTCCCATGGAGGAGAGTACGGATGGTGACTGTTGCATTCAATCAAGATGCAATTTCTGTGTTTCATCAACAATCTGATAGTCCGCAGATAACAGAATTGCACCAGATGTGCATCGGAAACTACTACTGGTCTTGCAGGGAACGATCAAAGCGTACACTGTTTGAGACAATACTCCCGTGGAGGAAAGTCGTAAGGTGACTGTTGTATTCAATCCCGATGCATTTTCTGTGTTTCATCAACACTCTGATAGTCCACAGATTACAGAATGCTACCAGATGTGCATCGGAAGCTACTACTGGTCTTCCAGGTAACGATCAAAGCGTAGACTGTTTGAGAATTACTCGCATGGAGGAAAGTGGCATTGTGAGTGTTGTATTCAATCCCGATGCAATTTCTGTGTTTCATCAACAGTCTGATAGTCCATAGATTGCAGAAAGCACCCAGATGTGCATCGGAAACTACTACTGGTATCCCAGCGAGCGATCAAAGCGTAGACTATTTGAGACATTACTCCCATTGAAGAAAGTGCTCATGGTGACTGTTGTATTCTATCCCGATGCAATTTCTATGTTTCATCTACACTCTGATAGTCCACAGATTACAAAATGCCACCAGACGTGAATCGGAAACTACTACTTGTCTTCCAGGTAACGATCAAAGCGTAGACTGTTTGAGACATTACTCCCGTGGAGGAAAGTGCGCATGATGACTGTTGTATTCAATCCCGATGCAATTTCTGTGTTTCATCAACACTCTAATAGTCCACAGGTTACAGAATGCCACCAGATGTGCATCGGAAACTACTACTGGTCTTCCAGAGAACGATCAAATCGTAGACTGTTTCAGGCATTACTCCCATGGAGGAAATTGTGGATGTTGACTGTTCTATTCAATCCCGATGCAATTTCTGCGTTTCACCACCACTCCTATAGTCCACAGATTACAGAATGCCACCAGATGTGCATCGGAAAGTACTACTGGTCTTCCAGGGATCGATCAAAGCGTAGACTGTTTGAGAAATACCACCCATTTAGGAAAGTGCACATGATGACTGTTGTATTCAATCCCGATGCACTTCCTGTGTTTCAGCAACACTCTGATAGTCCACAGATTACAGAATGCCACCAGAAATGTGCATAGGAAACTACTACTTGTCTTCCAGGGAACGATCAAAGCGTAGACTGTTTGAGAATTACTCCGTGGAGGAAAGTGGGCATGGTGACTGTTGTATTCAATCCCGATGCAATTTCTATGTTTCATCAACACTCTGATAGTCCACAGATTACAGAATGCCACCAGATGTGCATCGGAAACTACTACTGGTCTTCCAGGGATCGATCAAAGCGTAGACTGTTTGAGACATATCACCCGAGGAGGAAAGTGCACATGGTGACTGTTGTATTCAATCCCGATGCAAATTCTGTGTTTCATCAACTCTCTGATAGTCCACAGATTAGAGAATGCCACCAGAAATGTGCATCGGAAACTAATACTTGTCTTCCAGGGAACCATCAATGCGTAGACTGTTTGAGAATTACTCCGTGGAGGAAAGTGCGCATGGTGACTGTTGTATTCAATCCCGGTGCAATTTCTGTGTTTCATCAACACTCTGATAGTCCACAGATTACAGAAAGCCACCAGATGTGCATTGGAAACTACTACTTGTCTCCCAGGGAACGATCAAACAGTAGACTGTTTGAGAATTACTCCGTGGGGGAAAGTGGGCATGGTGACTGTTGTATGGAATCCCGATGCAATTTCTGTGTTTCATCAACACTCTGATAGTCCACAGATTACGTAATGCTTACAGATGTGCATCGGAAACTACTACTGGTCTTCCAGGAAACGATCAAAGCGTAGACTGTTTGAGACATTACTCCCATGGAGGAGAGTGCGGATAGTGACTGTTGCATTCAATCAAGATGCATTTTCTGTGTTTCATCAACAATCTGATAGTCCACAGATTACAGAATGCCACCAGATGTGCATCGGAAACTACTACTGGTCTTCCAGGGATCGATCAAAGCGTAGACTGTTTGAGACATAACACCCGAGGAGGAAAGTGCACATGGTGACTGTTGTATTCAATCCCGATGCAATTTCTGTGTTTCATCAACACTCTGATAGTCCACAGATTACAGAATGCCACCAGAAATGTGCATCGGAAACTACTACTGGTCTTCCAGGGAACCATCCAAGCGTAGACTGTTTGAGAATTACTCCGTGGAGGAAAGTGCGCATGGTGACTGTTGTATTCAATCCCGATGCAATTACTGTGTTTCATCAACACTCTGATAGTCCACAGATTACAGAATGCCTCCAGATGTGCGTCGGAAACTACTACTGGTCTTCCAGGGAACGATCAAAGCGTAAACTCTTTGAGACAATACTCCCACGGAGGAGGGTAAGCATCGTGTCTGTTGTATACAATCCCGATGCAATTTCTGTATTTCATCAACACTCTGATACTCCATAGATTTCAGAATGCCTCCAGATGTGCATCGGAAACTACTACTGGTCTTCCAGAGATCGATCAATGCGTAGACTGTTTGAGACATTTCTCCCATGGAGGAAAGTTCGCATGGTGACTGTTGTATTGAATCCCGATGCAATTTCTGTGTTTCACCAACACTGATAGTCCACAGATTACAGAATGCCTCCAGCCGTGCATCGGAAACTACTACTAGTCTTCCAGGGAACGATCAAAGCGTAGACTGTTTGAGACATTACTCCCATGGAGGAAAGTGCGCATGGTGACTGTTGTATTCAATCCCGACGCAATATCTGTGTGTCATCAACACTCTGATAGTCCACAGATTACAGAAAGCCACCAGATGTGCATCGGAAACTACTACTTGTCTTCCAGGGAACGATCAAAGAGTAGACTGTTTGAGACACTACTCCCGTGGAGGAAAGTGCGTATGGTGACTGTTGTATTCAATCCCGATGCAATATCTGAGTTTCATCAACACTTTGATAGTCCACAGACTACAGAATACCACCAGATGTGCATCGGATACTACTGCTGGGCTTCCAGGGAACAATCAATGCGTAGACTGTTTCAGACATTACTCCCATGGAGGAGAGTGCGGATAGTGACTGTTGCATTCAATCAAGATGCATTTTCTGTGTTTCATCAACAATCTGATAGTCCACAGATTACAGAATGCCACCAGATGTGCATCGGAAACTACTACTGGTCTTCCAGGGATCGATCAAAGCGTAGACTGTTTGAGACATAACACCCGAGGAGGAAAGTGCACATGGTGACTGTTGTATTCAATCCCGATGCAATTTCTGTGTTTCATCAACACTCTGATAGTCCACAGATTACAGAATGCCACCAGAAATGTGCATCGGAAACTACTACTGGTCTTCCAGGGAACCATCCAAGCGTAGACTGTTTGAGAATTTCTCCGTGGAGGAAAGTGCGCATGGTGACTGTTGTATTCAATCCCGATGCAATTACTGTGTTTCATCAACACTCTGATAGTCCACAGATTACAGAATGCCTCCAGATGTGCGTCGGAAACTACTACTGGTCTTCCAGGGAACGATCAAAGCGTAAACTCTTTGAGACAATACTCCCACGGAGGAGGGTAAGCATCGTGTCCGTTGTATACAATCCCGATGCAATTTCTGTATTTCATCAACACTCTGATACTCCATAGATTACAGAATGCCTCCAGATGTGCATCGGAAACTACTACTGGTCTTCCAGGGATCGATCAATGCGTTGACTGTTTGAGACATTACTCCCATGGAGGAAAGTTCGCATGGTGACTGTTGTATTGAATCCCGATGCAATTTCTGTGTTTCACCAACACTGACAGTCCACAGATTACAGAGTGCCTCCAGATGTGCATCGGAAACTACTACTGGTCTTAAAGGGAACGATCAAAGCGTAGGCTGTTTGAGACATTACTCCCATGGAGAAAGTGCGCATGGTGACTGTTGCATTCAATCAAGATGCATTTTCTGTGTTTCATCAACAATCTGATAGTCCACAGATTACAGAATGCCACCAGATGTGCATCGGAAACTACTACTGGTCTTCCAGGGATCGATCAAAGCGTAGACTGTTTGAGACATAACACCAGAGGAGGAAAGTGCGCATGGTGACTGTTGTATTCAATCCCGATGCAATTTCTTAGTTTCATCAACACTCTGATAGTCCACAGATTACAGAATACCACCAGATGTGCATCGGGAACTACTGCTGGGCTTCCAGGGAACAATCAAAGCGTAGACTGTTTCAGACATTACTCCCATGGAGGAAAGCGCGCATGGTGACTGTTGTATTCAATCCCGATACAATTTCTGAGTTTCATCATCACTCTGATAGTCCACAGATTACAGAATGCCATCAGATGTGCATCGGAAACTACTACTGATCTTAAAGGGAACGATCAAAGCGTAGACTGTTTCAGACATTACTCTCATGGAGGAGAGTGCGGATGGTGACTGTTGTATTCAATCCCGATGCAATTTCTGTGTTTCATCAACACTCTGATAGTCCACATATTACAGAATGCCACCAGATGTACATCGGTAACTACTACTGGTCTTCCAGGGAACGATCAAAACGTAGACTGTTTGTGACATTACTCCCATGGAGGAAAGTGCGCATGGTGATTGTTGTATTCAATCCCGATGCAATTTCTGTGTTTCATCAACAGTCTGATAGTCCACAGATTACAGAATGCCTCCAGATGTGCATCGGAAACTAACACTGGTCTTCCAGGGAACGGTCAAAGCGTAGACTGTTTGAGACATTACTCAAGTTGAGGAAAGTGTGCATGGTGACTGTTATATTAATTCCCAATGCAATTTCTGTGTTTCGTCAACACTCTGATAGTCCACAGATTACAGAATGCCTCCAGATGTGCATCGGAAACTACTACTTGTCTTCCAGGGAACGATCAAAGAGTTGACTGTTTGACACACTACTCCCGTGGAGGAAAGTGCGCATGGTGACTGTTGTATTCAATCCCGATGCAATTTCTGATTTTCATCAACAGTCTGATAGTCCACAGATTACAGATTGCCTCCAGATGTGCATCGGAAACTACCACTGGTCTTCCAGGGAACGATGGAAGCGTAGACGTTTTGAGACATTACTCAAGTTGAGGAAAGTGTGCATGGTGACTGTTGTATTCATTCCCGATGCAATTTCTGTGTTTCATCAACACTCTGATAGTCCACAGATTACAGAAAGCCACCAGATGTGCATCGGAAACTAATACTTGTCTTCCAGGGAACGATCAAAGAGTAGACTGTTTGAGACACTACTCCCGTGGAGGAAAGTGCACATGGTGACTCTTGTATTCAATCCCGATGCAATTTCTGAGTTTCATCAACACTCTGATAGTCCACAGATTACAGAATACCACCAGATGTGCATCGGAAACTACTGCTGGTCTTCCAGGGAACAATCAAAGCGTAGACTGTTTCAGACATTACTCCCATGGAGGAGAGTACGGATGGTGACTGTTGCATTCAATCAAGATGCAATTTCTGTGTTTCATCAACAATCTGATAGTCCGCAGATAACAGAATTGCACCAGATGTGCATCGGAAACTACTACTGGTCTTCCAGGGAACGATCAAAGCGTACACTGTTTGAGACAATACTCCCATGGAGGAAAGTCGTAAGGTGACTGTTGTATTCAATCCCGATGCATTTTCTGTGTTTCATCAACACTCTGATAGTCCACAGATTACAGAATGCTACCAGATGTGCATCGGAAGCTACTACTGGTCTTCCAGGTAACGATCAAAGCGTAGACTGTTTGAGAATTACTCGCATGGAGGAAAGTGGCATTGTGAGTGTTGTATTCAATCCCGATGCAATTTCTGTGTTTCATCAACAGTCTGATAGTCCATAGATTGCAGAAAGCACCCAGATGTGCATCGGAAACTACTACTGGTCTCCCAGCGAGCGATCAAAGCGTAGACTATTTGAGACATTACTCCCATTGAAGAAAGTGCTCATGGTGACTGTTGTATTCTATCCCGATGCAATTTCTATGTTTCATCTACACTCTGATAGTCCACAGATTACAAAATGCCACCAGACGTGAATCGGAAACTACTACTTGTCTTCCAGGTAACGATCAAAGCGTAGACTGTTTGAGACATTACTCCCGTGGAGGAAAGTGCGCATGATGACTGTTGTATTCAATCCCGATGCAATTTCTGTGTTTCTTCAACACTCTAATAGTCCACAGGTTACAGAATGCCACCAGATGTGCATCGGAAACTACTACTGGTCTTCCAGAGAACGATCAAATCGTAGACTGTTTCAGGCATTACTCCCATGGAGGAAATTGTGGATGTTGACTGTTCTATTCAATCCCGATGCAATTTCTGCGTTTCACCACCACTCCTATAGTCCACAGATTACAGAATGCCACCAGGTGTGCATCGGAAAGTACTACTGGTCTTCCAGGGATCGATCAAAGCGTAGACTGTTTGAGAAATACCACCCATTTAGGAAAGTGCACATGATGACTGTTGTATTCAATCCCGATGCACTTCCTGTGTTTCAGCAACACTCTGATAGTCCACAGATTACAGAATGCCACCAGAAATGTGCATAGGAAACTACTACTTGTCTTCCAGGGAACGATCAAAGCGTAGACTGTTTGAGAATTACTCCGTGGAGGAAAGTGGGCATGGTGACTGTTGTATTCAATCCCGATGCAATTTCTATGTTTCATCAACACTCTGATAGTCCACAGAATACAGAATGCCACCAGATGTGCATCGGAAACTACTACTGGTCTTCCAGGGATCGATCAAAGCGTAGACTGTTTGAGACATACCACCCGAGGAGGAAAGTGCACATGGTGACTGTTGTATTCAATCCCGATGCAAATTCTGTGTTTCATCAACTCTCTGATAGTCCACAGATTAGAGAATGCCACCAGAAATGTGCATCGGAAACTAATACTGGTCTTCCAGGGAACCATCAAGGCGTAGACTGTTTGAGAATTACTCCGTGGAGGAAAGTGCGCATGGTGATTGTTGTATTCAATCCCGGTGCAATTTCTGTGTTTCATCAACACTCTGATAGTCCACAGATTACAGAAAGCCACCAGATGTGCATTGGAAACTACTACTTGTCTCCCAGGGAACGATCAAAGAGTAGACTGTTTGAGAATTACTCCGTGGGGGAAAGTGGGCATGGTGACTGTTGTATGGAATCCCGATGCAATTTCTGTGTTTCATCAACACTCTGATATTCCACAGATTACGTAATGCTTACAGATGTGCATCGGAAACTACTACTGGTCTTCCAGGAAACGATCAAAGCGTAGACTGTTTGAGACATTACTCCCATGGAGGAAAGTGCGCATGGTGACTGTTGTACTCAATCCCGATTCAATTTCTGTGTGTCATTAACACTCTGATAGTCCACACATTACAGAAAGCCACCAGATGTGCATCGGAAACTACTACTTGTCTTCCAGGGAACGATCAAAGACTAGACTGTTTGAGACACAACTCCCGTGGAGGAAAGTGCGCATGGTGACAGTTGTATTCAATCCCGATGCAATTTCTGAGTTTCATCAACACTCAGATAGTCCACAGATTACAGAATACCACCAGATGTGCATCGGAAACTACTGCTGGGCTTCCAGGGAACAATGAAAGCGTAGACTCTTTCGGACATTACTCCTATGGAGGAGAGTGCGGATGGTGATTGTTCCATTCAATCAAGATGCATTTTCTGTGTTTCATCAACAATCTGATAGTCCACAGATTACAGAATGACACCAGATGTGCATCGGAAACTACTACTGGTCTTATAGGGAACGATCAAAGCGTACACTGTTTGACAAAATACTCCTGTGGAGAAAAGTGCTCATGGTGAATTTTGTAATCAATCCCGATGCAATTTCTGTGTTTCATCAACACTCTGGTAGTCCACAGATTACAGAATGCCACCAGATATGCATCGGAATCTACTACTGGTCCTCCAGGGAACGATCAAAGTGTAGACTGTTTGAGACTTTATTCCCATGGAGGAAAGTGCGCATGGTGACTGTTGTATTCAATCCCGATGCAATTTCTGTGTTTCATCAACACTCCGATAGTCCACAGATTACAGAATGCCACCAGATGTGCATCGGTAGCTACTACTGGTCTTCCAGGGAACGATCAAAACGTAAACTGTTTGAGACATTACTCCCTTGGAGGAAAGTGCGCATGGTGACTGTTGTATTCAATCCCGATGCAATTTCTGTGTTTCATCAACAGTCTGATAGTCCACAAATTACAGATTGCCTCCAGATGTGCATCGGAAACTACCACTGGTCTTCCAGGGAACGATCGAAGCGTAGACTTTTTGAGACATTACTGAAGTTGAGGAAAGTGTGCATGGTGACTGTTGTATTCATTCCCGATGCAAATTCTGTGTTTCATCAACACTCTGATAGTCCAAAGATTACAAAAAGCCACCAGATGTGCATCGGAAACTACTACTTGTCTTCCAGGGAACGATCAAAGAATAGACTGTTTGAGACACTACTCCCGTGGAAGAAAGTGCATATGGTGACTCTTGTATTCAATCCCGATGCAAGTTCTGAGTTTCATCAACACTCTGATAGTCCACAGATTACAGAATGCCACCAGAAATGTGCGTAGGAAACTACTACGGGTCTTCCAGGGAACGATAAAAGCGTACACTGTTTGAGACAATACTCCCGAGGAGGAAAGTCGCAAGGTGACTGTTGTATTCAATCCCGATGCAACTTCTGTGTTGCATCAACACTCTGACAGTCCGCAGATTACAGAATGCTACCAGATGTGCATCGGAAGCTACTACTGGTGTTCCAGGTAACGATCAAAGCGTAGACTGTTTGAGAATTACTCGCATGGAGGAAAGTGGCATTGTGAGTGTTGTATTCAATCCCGATGCAATTTCTGTGTTTCATCAACAATCTGATAGTCCATAGATTGCAGAAAGCACCCAGATGTGCATCGGAAACTACTACTGGTTTCCCAGCGAACGATCAAAGCGTAGACTATTTGAGACATTACTCCCATTGAGGAAAGTGCTCATGGTGACTGTTGTATTCTATCCCGATGCAATTTCTATCTTTCATTTACACTCTGATAGTCCACAGATTACAAAATGCCACCAGACGTGAATCGGAAACTACTACTGGTCTTCCAGGGATCGATCAAAGCGTAGACAGTTTGAGACATTACTCCAGTGGAGGAAAGTGCGCATGGTGACTGTTGTATTCAATCCCGATGCGATTTCTATGATTCATCAACACTCTGATAGTCCACAGATTACAGAATGCCACCAGATGTGCATCGGAAACTTCTACTGGTCTCCCAGGGATCGATCAAAGCGTAGACTGTTTGAGACATACCACCCGAGGAGGAAAGTACACATGGTGACTGTTGTATTCAATCCCGATGCAAATTCTGTGTTTCATCATCTCTCTGATAGTCCACAGATTACAGAATGCCACCAGAAATGTGCATCGGAAACTACTACTGGTCTTCCAGGGAACCATCAAAGCGTAGACCGTTTGAGAATTACTCCGTGGAGGAAAGTGCGCATGGTGACTGTTGTATTCAATCCCGATGCAATTTCTGTGTTTCATCAACACTCGGATAGTCCACAGATTACAGAATGCCTCCAGATGTGCATCGGAAACTACTGCTGGATATCCAGGGAACGATAAAAGCGTACACTGTTTGAGACAATACTCCCGTGGAGGAAAGTCGTAAGGTGACTGTTGTATTCAATCCCGATGCATTTTCTGTGTTTCATCAACACTCTGATAGTCCACAGATTACAGAATGCTACCAGATGTGCATCGGAAGCTACTACTGGTCTTCCAGGTAACGATCAAAGCGTAGACTGTTTGAGAATTACTCGCATGGAGGAAAGTGGCATTGTGAGTGTTGTATTCAATCCCGATGCAATTTCTGTGTTTCATCAACAGTCTGATAGTCCATAGATTGCAGAAAGCACCCAGATGTGCATCGGAAACTACTACTGGTCTCCCAGCGAGCGATCAAAGCGTAGACTATTTGAGACATTACTCCCATTGAAGAAAGTGCTCATGGTGACTGTTGTATTCTATCCCGATGCAATTTCTATGTTTCATCTACACTCTGATAGTCCACAGATTACAAAATGCCACCAGACGTGAATCGGAAACTACTACTTGTCTTCCAGGTAACGATCAAAGCGTAGACTGTTTGAGACATTACTCCCGTGGAGGAAAGTGCGCATGATGACTGTTGTATTCAATCCCGATGCAATTTCTGTGTTTCTTCAACACTCTAATAGTCCACAGGTTACAGAATGCCACCAGATGTGCATCGGAAACTACTACTGGTCTTCCAGAGAACGATCAAATCGTAGACTGTTTCAGGCATTACTCCCATGGAGGAAATTGTGGATGTTGACTGTTCTATTCAATCCCGATGCAATTTCTGCGTTTCACCACCACTCCTATAGTCCACAGATTACAGAATGCCACCAGGTGTGCATCGGAAAGTACTACTGGTCTTCCAGGGATCGATCAAAGCGTAGACTGTTTGAGAAATACCACCCATTTAGGAAAGTGCACATGATGACTGTTGTATTCAATCCCGATGCACTTCCTGTGTTTCAGCAACACTCTGATAGTCCACAGATTACAGAATGCCACCAGAAATGTGCATAGGAAACTACTACTTGTCTTCCAGGGAACGATCAAAGCGTAGACTGTTTGAGAATTACTCCGTGGAGGAAAGTGGGCATGGTGACTGTTGTATTCAATCCCGATGCAATTTCTATGTTTCATCAACACTCTGATAGTCCACAGAATACAGAATGCCACCAGATGTGCATCGGAAACTACTACTGGTCTTCCAGGGATCGATCAAAGCGTAGACTGTTTGAGACATACCACCCCAGGAGGAAAGTGCACATGGTGACTGTTGTATTCAATCCCGATGCAAATTCTGTGTTTCATCAACTCTCTGATAGTCCACAGATTAGAGAATGCCACCAGAAATGTGCATCGGAAACTAATACTGGTCTTCCAGGGAACCATCAAGGCGTAGACTGTTTGAGAATTACTCCGTGGAGGAAAGTGCGCATGGTGATTGTTGTATTCAATCCCGGTGCAATTTCTGTGTTTCATCAACACTCTGATAGTCCACAGATTACAGAAAGCCACCAGATGTGCATTGGAAACTACTACTTGTCTCCCAGGGAACGATCAAAGAGTAGACTGTTTGAGAATTACTCCGTGGGGGAAAGTGGGCATGGTGACTGTTGTATGGAATCCCGATGCAATTTCTGTGTTTCATCAACACTCTGATATTCCACAGATTACGTAATGCTTACAGATGTGCATCGGAAACTACTACTGGTCTTCCAGGAAACGATCAAAGCGTAGACTGTTTGAGACATTACTCCCATGGAGGAAAGTGCGCATGGTGACTGTTGTACTCAATCCCGATTCAATTTCTGTGTGTCATTAACACTCTGATAGTCCACACATTACAGAAAGCCACCAGATGTGCATCGGAAACTACTACTTGTCTTCCAGGGAACGATCAAAGACTAGACTGTTTGAGACACAACTCCCGTGGAGGAAAGTGCGCATGGTGACAGTTGTATTCAATCCCGATGCAATTTCTGAGTTTCATCAACACTCAGATAGTCCACAGATTACAGAATACCACCAGATGTGCATCGGAAACTACTGCTGGGCTTCCAGGGAACAATGAAAGCGTAGACTCTTTCGGACATTACTCCTATGGAGGAGAGTGCGGATGGTGATTGTTCCATTCAATCAAGATGCATTTTCTGTGTTTCATCAACAATCTGATAGTCCACAGATTACAGAATGACACCAGATGTGCATCGGAAACTACTACTGGTCTTATAGGGAACGATCAAAGCGTACACTGTTTGACAAAATACTCCTGTGGAGAAAAGTGCTCATGGTGAATTTTGTAATCAATCCCGATGCAATTTCTGTGTTTCATCAACACTCTGGTAGTCCACAGATTACAGAATGCCACCAGATATGCATCGGAATCTACTACTGGTCCTCCAGGGAACGATCAAAGTGTAGACTGTTTGAGACTTTATTCCCATGGAGGAAAGTGCGCATGGTGACTGTTGTATTCAATCCCGATGCAATTTCTGTGTTTCATCAACACTCCGATAGTCCACAGATTACAGAATGCCACCAGATGTGCATCGGTAGCTACTACTGGTCTTCCAGGGAACGATCAAAACGTAAACTGTTTGAGACATTACTCCCTTGGAGGAAAGTGCGCATGGTGACTGTTGTATTCAATCCCGATGCAATTTCTGTGTTTCATCAACAGTCTGATAGTCCACAAATTACAGATTGCCTCCAGATGTGCATCGGAAACTACCACTGGTCTTCCAGGGAACGATCGAAGCGTAGACTTTTTGAGACATTACTGAAGTTGAGGAAAGTGTGCATGGTGACTGTTGTATTCATTCCCGATGCAAATTCTGTGTTTCATCAACACTCTGATAGTCCAAAGATTACAAAAAGCCACCAGATGTGCATCGGAAACTACTACTTGTCTTCCAGGGAACGATCAAAGAATAGACTGTTTGAGACACTACTCCCGTGGAAGAAAGTGCATTTGGTGACTCTTGTATTCAATCCCGATGCAAGTTCTGAGTTTCATCAACACTCTGATAGTCCACAGATTACAGAATGCCACCAGAAATGTGCATAGGAAACTACTACGGGTCTTCCAGGGAACGATAAAAGCGTACACTGTTTGAGACAATACTCCCGTGGAGGAAAGTCGCAAGGTGACTGTTGTATTCAATCCCGATGCAACTTCTGTGTTGCATCAACACTCTGACAGTCCGCAGATTACAGAATGCTACCAGATGTGCATCTTAAGCTACTACTGGTGTTCCAGGTAACGATCAAAGCGTAGACTGTTTGAGAATTACTCGCATGGAGGAAAGTGGCATTGTGAGTGTTGTATTCAATCCCGATGCAATTTCTGTGTTTCATCAACAATCTGATAGTCCATAGATTGCAGAAAGCACCCAGATGTGCATCGGAAACTACTACTGGTTTCCCAGCGAACGATCAAAGCGTAGACTATTTGAGACATTACTCCCATTGAGGAAAGTGCTCATGGTGACTGTTGTATTCTATCCCGATGCAATTTCTATCTTTCATTTACACTCTGATAGTCCACAGATTACAAAATGCCACCAGACGTGAATCGGAAACTACTACTGGTCTTCCAGGGATCGATCAAAGCGTAGACAGTTTGAGACATTACTCCAGTGGAGGAAAGTGCGCATGGTGACTGTTGTATTCAATCCCGATGCGATTTCTATGTTTCATCAACACTCTGATAGTCCACAGATTACAGAATGCCACCAGATGTGCATCGGAAACTTCTACTGGTCTCCCAGGGATCGATCAAAGCGTAGACTGTTTGAGACATACCACCCGAGGAGGAAAGTACACATGGTGACTGTTGTATTCAATCCCGATGCAAATTCTGTGTTTCATCATCTCTCTGATAGTCCACAGATTACAGAATGCCACCAGAAATGTGCATCGGAAACTACTACTGGTCTTCCAGGGAACCATCAAAGCGTAGACCGTTTGAGAATTACTCCGTGGAGGAAAGTGCGCATGGTGACTGTTGTATTCAATCCCGATGCAATTTCTGTGTTTCATCAACACTCGGATAGTCCACAGATTACAGAATGCCTCCAGATGTGCATCGGAAACTACTGCTGGATATCCAGGGAACGATAAAAGCGTAAACTCTTTGAGACATTACTCCCATGGAGGAAGGTAGGCATCGTGTCTGTTGTATACAATCCCGATGCAATTTCTGTATTTCATCAACACTCTGATACTCCATAGATTTCAGAATGCCTCCAGATGTGCATCGGAAACTACTACTGGTCTTCCAGAGATCGATCAATGTGTAGACTGTTTGAGACATTACTCCCATGGAGGAGAGTGCGGATAGTGACTGTTGCATTCAATCAAGATGCATTTTCTGTGTTTCATCAACAATCTGATAGTCCACAGATTACAGAATGCCACCAGATGTGCATCGGAAACTACTACTGGCCTTCCAGGGATCGATCAAAGCGTAGACTGTTTGAGACATAACACCCGAGGAGGAAAGTGCACATGGTGGCTGTTGTATTCAATTCCGATGCAATTTCTGTGTTTCATCAACACTCTGATAGTCCACAGATTACAGAATGCCACCAGAAATGTGCATCGGAAACTACTACTGGTCTTCCAGGGAACCATCCAAGCGTAGACTGTTTGAGAATTACTCCGTGGAGGAAAGTGCGCATGGTGACTGTTGTATTCAATCCCGATGCAATTACTGTGTTTCATCAACACTCTGATAGTCCACAGATTACAGAATGCCTCCAGATGTGCGTCGGAAACTACTACTGGTCTTCCAGGGAACGATCAAAGCGTAAACTCTTTGAGACAATACTCCCACGGAGGAGGGTAAGCATCGTGTCCGTTGTATACAATCCCGATGCAATTTCTGTATTTCATCAACACTCTGATACTCCATAGATTACAGAATGCCTCCAGATGTGCATCGGAAACTACTACTGGTCATCCAGGGATCGATCAATGCGTTGACTGTTTGAGACATTACTCCCATGGAGGAAAGTTCGCATGGTGACTGTTGTATTGAATCCCGATGCAATTTCTGTGTTTCACAAACACTGATAGTCCACAGATTACAGAGTGCCTCCAGATGTGCATCGGAAACTACTACTGGTCTTAAAGGGAACGATCAAAGCGTAGGCTGTTTGAGACATTACTCCCATGGAGAAAGTGCGCATGGTGACTGTTACATTCAATCAAGATGCATTTTCTGTGTTTCATCAACAATCTGATAGTCCACAGATTACAGAATGCCACCAGATGTGCATCGGAAACTACTACTGGTCTTCCAGGGATCGATCAAAGCGTAGACTGTTTGAGACAATACTCCTGTGGAGGAAAGTGCGCATGGTGACTGTTGTATTCAATTCCGATGCAATTTCTGTGTTTCATCAACACTCTGATAGTCCACAGATTACAGAATACCACCAGATGTGCATCGGGAACTACTGCTGGGCTTCCAGGGAACAATCAAAGCGTAGACTGTTTCAGACATTACTCCCATGGAGGAAAGCGCGCATGGTGACTGTTGTATTCAATCCCGATACAATTTCTGAGTTTCATCATCACTCTGATAGTCCACAGATTACAGAATGCCACCAGATGTGCATCGGAAACTACTACTGATCTTAAAGGGAACGATCAAAGCGTAGACTGTTTCAGACATTACTCTCATGGAGGAGAGTGCGGATGGTGACTGTTGTATTCAATCCCGATGCAATTTCTGTGTTTCATCAACACTCTGGTAGTCCACAGATTACAGAATACCACCAGATATGCATCGGAATCTACTACAGGTCCTCCAGGGATCGATCAAAGCGTAGACTGTTTGAGACATTACTCCCCTGGAGTAAAGTGTGCATGGTGACTGTTGTATTCAATCCCGATGCAATTTCTGTGTTTCATCAACACTCTGATAGTCCACATATTACAGAATGCCACCAGATGTACATCGGTAACTACTACTGGTCTTCCAGGGAACGATCAAAACGTAGACTGTTTGAGACATTACTCCCATGGAGGAAAGTGCGCATGGTGATTGTTGTATTCAATCCCGATGCAATTTCTGTGTTTCATCAACAGTCTGATAGGCCACAGATTACAGAATGCCTCCAGATGTGCATCGGAAACTACCACTGGTCTTCCAGGGAACGGTCAAAGCGTAGACTGTTTGAGACATTACTCAAGTTGAGGAAAGTGTGCATGGTGACTGTTGTATTCATTCCCAATGCAATTTCTGTGTTTCATCAACACTCTGATAGTCCACAGATTACAGAATGCCTCCAGATGTGCATCGGAAACTACTACTTGTCTTCCAGGGAACGATCAAAGAGTTGACTGTTTGAGACACTACTCCCGTGGAGGAAAGTGCGCATGGTGACTGTTGTATTCAATCCCGATGCAATTTCTGAGTTTCATCAACACTTTGATAGTCCACAGATTACAGAATACTACCAGATGTGCATCGGATAGTACTGCTGGGCTTCCAGGGAACAATCAATGCGTAGACTGTTTCAGACATTACTCCCATGGAGGAGAGTGCGGATGGTGACTGTTGCATTCAATCAAGATGCATTTTCTGTGTTTCATCAACAATCTGATAGTCCACAGATTACGGAATGACACCAGATGAGCATCGGTAACTACTACTGGTCTTCCAGGGAACGATCAAAACGTAGACTGTTTGAGACATTACTCCCATGGAGGAAAGTGCGCATGGTGATTGTTGTATTCAATCCCGATGCAATTACTGTGTTTCATCAACAGTCTGATAGTCCACAGATTACAGATTGCCTCCAGATGTGCATCGGAAACTACCACTGGTCTTCCAGGGAACGGTCAAAGCGTAGACTGTTTGAGAGATTTCTCAAGTTGAGGAAAGTGTGCATGGTGACTGTTGTAATCATTCCCGATGCAATTTCTGTGTTTCATCAACACTCTGATAGTCCACAGATTACAGAAAGCCACCAGATGTGCATCGGAAACTACTACTGGTCTTCCAGGGATCGATCAAAGCGTAGACTGTTTGAGAATTACTCCGTGGAGGAAAGTGGGCATGGTGACTGTTGTATTCAATCCCGATGCAATTTCTGTGTTTCATCAACACTCTGATAGTCCACAGATTTCAGAATGCCTCCAGATGTGCATCGGAAACTACTACTGGTCTTCCAGGGATCGATCAAAGCGTAGACTGTTTGAGACATTACTCCCACGGAGGAAAGTGCGCATGGTGACTGTTGTATTCAATCCCGATGCAATTTCTGTGTTTCATCAACACTCTGATAGTCCACAGATTACAGAATGCCTAGAGATGTGCATCGGAAACTACTACTGGTCTTCCAGGGATCGATCAATGCGTAGACTGTTTGAGACCTTACTCCCATGGAGGAAAGTTCGCATGGTGACTGTTGTATTGAATCCCGATGCAATTTCTGTGTTTCGTCAACACTGATAGTCCACAATTACAGAATGCCTCCAGATGTGCATCGGAGACTACTACTGGTCTTCCAGGAAACGATCAAAGCGTAGACTCTTTGAGACGTTACTCACATGGAGGAAAGTGCGCATTTTGACTGTTGAATCCAATCCGGATGCAATTTGTGTGTTACATCAACACTCTGATAGTCCCTAGATTAGAGAATGCCTCCAGATGTGCATCGGAAACTACTACTGGTCTTCCAGGGAACGATCAAAACGTTGACTGTTAGAGACATTACTCCCATGGAGGAATATGCGCATAGTGACTGTTGTATTCAATCCAGATGCAATTTCTGTGTTTCATCAACACTCTGATAGTCCGCAGATTACAGAATGCCACCAGATGTGCATCGGAAACTACTACTGGTCTTCCAGGGAATGATCAAAGAGTAGACTGTTCGAGACACTACTCCCATGGAGGAAAGTGCGCATGGTGACTGTTGTATTCAATCCCGATGCAATTTCTGAGTTTCATCAACAGTCTGATAGTCCACAGATTACAGATTGCCTCCAGATGTGCATCGGAAACTACTACTGGTCTTCCAGGGATCGATCAAAGCGTAGACTGTTTGAGACGTACCACCCGAGGAGGAAAGTGCACATGGTGACTGTTGTATTCAATCCCGATGCAATTTCTGTGATTCATCAACACTCTGATAGTCCACAGATTACAGAATGCCACCAGAAATGTGCATCGGAAACTGCTACTTTTCTTCGAGGGAACCATCAAAACGTAGACTGTTTGAGAATTATTCCGTGGAGGAAAGTGGGCATGGTTACTGTTGTATTCAATCCCGATGCAATTTCTGTGTTTCATCAACACTCTGATAGTCCACAGATTTCAGAATGCCTCCAGATGTGCATCGGAAACTACTACTGGTCTTCCAGGGAACGATCAAAGCGTACACTGTTTGCGACATTACTCCCACGGAGGAAAGTGCGCATGGTGACTGTTGTATTCAATCCCGATGCAATTTCTGTGTTTCATCAACACTCTGATAGTCCACAGATTACAGAATGCCTCCAGATGTGCATCGGAAACTACTACTGGTCTTCCAGGGATCGATCAATGCGTAGACTGTATGAGACCTTACTCCCATGGAGGAGAGTTCGCATGGTGACTGTTGTATTGAATCCCGATGCAATTTCTGTGTTTAATCAACACTGATAGTCCACAATTACAGAATGCCTCCAGATGTGCATCGGAAACTACTACAGTTCTTCCAGGGAACGATCAAAGCGTAGACTCTTTGAGACGTTACTCACATGGAGGAAAGTGCGCATGGTGACTTTTGTATTCAATCCGGATGCAATTTGTGTGTTACATCAACACTCTGATTGTCCGTAGATTAGAGAATGCCTCCAGATGTGCATCGGAAACTACTACTGGTCTTCCAGGGAACGATCAAAACGTTGACTGTAGGAGACATTACTCCCATGGAGGAAAATGCGCATGGTGACTGTTGTATTCAATCCCGATGCAATTTCTGTGTTTCATCAACACTCTGATAGTCCACAGATTACAGAATGCCACCAGATGTGCATCGGAAACTACTACCGGTCTTTCAGGGAACGATCAAAGAGTAGACTGTTCGAGACATTACTCCCATGGAGGAAAGTGCGCATGGTGACTGTTGTATTCAATCCCGATGCAATTTCTGTGTTTCATCAACACTCTGATAGTCCACAGATTACAGAATGCCACCAGATGTGCATCGGAAACTACTACTGGTCTTCCAGGGAACGATTAAAGCTTAGACTGTTTGAGACATTACTCCCATGGATGAAAGTGCGCATGGTGACTGTTGTATTCAATCCCGATGCAATTTCTGAGTTTCATCACCAGTCTGATAGTCCACAGATTACAGATTGCCTCCAGGTGTGCATCGGAACCTACCACTGGTCTTCCAGGGAACGATCAAAGCGTAGACTGTTTGAGACATTACTCCCGTGGAGGAAAGTGCGCATGGTGACTGTTGTATTCACTGCTGATGCAATTTCTGTATTTCATCAACACTCTGGTAGTCAACAGATTACAGAATGCCACCAGATGTGAATCGGAAAATACTACTTGTCTTCCAGGGAACGATCAAAGTGTTGACTGTTTGAGACACTACTCCCGTGGAGGAAAGTGCGCACGGTGAGTGTTGTATTCAATACCGATACAATTTCTGAGTTTCATCAACACTCTGATAGTCCACAGATCAAAGAATGCCACCAGATGTGCATCGGAAACTATTACTGGTCTTTCAGGAAATGATCAAAACGTAGACTGATTCAGACATTACTCTCATGGAGGAGAGTGCGGATGGTGACTGTTGTATTCAATCAAGATGCAATTTCTGTGTTTCATCAACACTCTGATAGTCCACAGGCTACAGAATGCCACCAGATGTGCATCGGAAACTACTACTGGTCTTCCAGGGAACGATCAAAGCGTAGAATGTTTCAGACATTACTCCCATGGAGGAAATTGCGGATGGTGACTGTTGTATTCAATCCTGATGCAACTTCTGTGTTTCATCAACACCATGATAGTCCACAGATTACAGAATGCCACCAGATGTGCATCGGAAACTACTACTGGTCTTCCAGGGATCGATCAAAGCGTAGACTTTTTGAGACGTACCACCCGAGGAGGAAAGTGCACATGGTGACTGTTGTATTCAATCCCGATGCAATTTCTGTGTTTCATCAACACTCTGATAGTCCACAGATTACAGAATGCCACCAGAAATGTGCATCGGAAACTGCTACTTTTCTTCGAGGGAACCATCAAAACGTAGACTGTTTGAGAATTATTCCGTGGAGGAAAGTGGGCATGGTTACTGTTGTATTCAATCCCGATGCAATTTCTGTGTTTCATCAACACCATGATAGTCCACAGATTACAGAATGCCACCAGATGTGCATCGGAAACTACTACTGGTCTTCCAGGGAACGATCAAAGCGTACACTGTTTGCGACATTACTCCCACGGAGGAAAGTGCGCATGGTGACTTTTGTATTCAATCCCGATGCAATTTCTGTGTTTCATCAACACTCTGATAGTCCACAGATTACAGAATGCCTCCAGATGTGCATCGGAAACTACTACTGGTCTTCCAGGGATCGATCAATGCGTAGACTGTTTGAGACCTTACTCCCATGGAGGAAAGTTCGCATGGTGACTGTTGTATTGAATCCCGATGCAATTTCTGTGTTTAATCAACACTGATAGTCCACAATTACAGAATGCCTCCAGATGTGCATCGGAAACTACTACAGTTCTTCCAGGGAACGATCAAAGCGTAGATCTTTGAGACGTTACTCACATGGAGGAAAGTGCGCATGGTGACTGTTGTATTCAATCCGGATGCAATTTGTGTGTTACATCAACACTCTGATTGTCCGTAGAATAGAGAATGCCTCCAGATGTGCATCGGGAACTACTACCGGTCTTCCAGGGAACGATCAAAGAGTAGACTGTTCGAGACATTACTCCCATGGAGGAAAGTGCGCATGGTGACTGTTGTATTCTATCCCGATGCAATTTCTGTGTTTCATCAACACTCTGATAGTTCACAGATTACAGAATGCCTCCAGATGTGCATCGGAAACTACTACTGGTCTTCCAGGGAACGTTCAAAGCGTAGACAGTTTCAGACATTACTCCCATGGAGGAAATTGCGGATGGTGACTGTTGTATTCAATCCCGATGCAACTTCTGTGTTTCATCAACACCATGATAGTCCACAGATTACAGATTGCCTCCAGATGTGCATCGGAAACTACCACTGGTCTTACAGGGAACGATCAAAGCGTAGAATGTTTGAGACATTACTCCCACGGAGGAAAGTGCGCATGGTGACTGTTGTATTCAATCCCGATGCAATTTCTGTGTTTCATCAACACTCTGATAGTCCACAGATTTCAGAATGCCTCCAGATGTGCATCGGAAACTACTACTGGTCTTCCAGGGAACGATCAAAGCGTACACTGTTTGCGACATTACTCCCACGGAGGAAAGTGCGCATGGTGACTGTTGTATTCAATCCCGATGCAATTTCCGTGTTTCATCAACACTCTGATAGTCCACAGATTACAGAATGCCTCCAGATGTGCATCGGAAACTACTACTGGTCTTCCAGGGATCGATCAATGCGTAGACTGTATGAGACCTTACTCCCATGGAGGAAAGTTCGCATGGTGACTGTTGTATTGAATCCCGATGCAATTTCTGTGTTTAATCAACACTGATAGTCCACAATTACAGAATGCCTCCAGATGTGCATCGGAAACTACTACAGTTCTTCCAGGGAACGATCAAAGCGTAGACTCTTTGAGACGTTACTCACATGGAGGAAAGTGCGCATGGTGACTTTTGTATTCAATCCGGATGCAATTTGTGTGTTACATCAACACTCTGATTGTCCGTAGATTAGAGAATGCCTCCAGATGTGCATCGGAAACTACTACTGGTCTTCCAGGGAACGATCAAAACGTTGACTGTAGGAGACATTACTCCCATGGAGGAAAATGCGCATGGTGACTGTTGTATTCAATCCCGATGCAATTTCTGTGTTTCATCAACACTCTGATAGTCCACAGATTACAGAATGCCACCAGATGTGCATCGGAAACTACTACCGGTCTTTCAGGGAACGATCAAAGAGTAGACTGTTCGAGACATTACTCCCATGGAGGAAAGTGCGCATGGTGACTGTTGTATTCAATCCCGATGCAATTTCTGTGTTTCATCAACACTCTGATAGTCCACAGATTACAGAATGCCACCAGATGTGCATCGGAAACTACTACTGGTCTTCCAGGGAACGATTAAAGCTTAGACTGTTTGAGACATTACTCCCATGGATGAAAGTGCGCATGGTGACTGTTGTATTCAATCCCGATGCAATTTCTGAGTTTCATCACCAGTCTGATAGTCCACAGATTACAGATTGCCTCCAGGTGTGCATCGGAACCTACCACTGGTCTTCCAGGGAACGATCAAAGCGTAGACTGTTTGAGACATTACTCCCGTGGAGGAAAGTGCGCATGGTGACTGTTGTATTCACTGCTGATGCAATTTCTGTATTTCATCAACACTCTGGTAGTCAACAGATTACAGAATGCCACCAGATGTGAATCGGAAAATACTACTTGTCTTCCAGGGAACGATCAAAGTGTTGACTGTTTGAGACACTACTCCCGTGGAGGAAAGTGCGCACAGTGAGTGTTGTATTCAATCCCGATACTATTTCTGAGTTTCATCAACACTCTGATAGTCCACAGATCAAAGAATGCCACCAGATGTGCATCGGAAACTATTACTGGTCTTTCAGGAAATGATCAAAACGTAGACTGATTCAGACATTACTCTCATGGAGGAGAGTGCGGATGGTGACTGTTGTATTCAATCAAGATGCAATTTCTGTGTTTCATCAACACTCTGATAGTCCACAGGCTACAGAATGCCACCAGATGTGCATCGGAAACTACTACTGGTCTTCCAGGGAACAATCAAAGCGTAGAATGTTTCAGACATTACTCCCATGGAGGAAATTGCGGATGGTGACTGTTGTATTCAATCCTGATGCAACTTCTGTGTTTCATCAACACCATGATAGTCCACAGATTACAGAATGCCACCAGATGTGCATCGGAAACTACTACTGGTCTTCCAGGGATCGATCAAAGCGTAGACTTTTTGAGACGTACCACCCGAGGAGGAAAGTGCACATGGTGACTGTTGTATTCAATCCCGATGCAATTTCTGTGTTTCATCAACACTCTGATAGTCCACAGATTACAGAATGCCACCAGAAATGTGCATCGGAAACTGCTACTTTTCTTCGAGGGAACCATCAAAACGTAGACTGTTTGAGAATTATTCCGTGGAGGAAAGTGGGCATGGTTACTGTTGTATTCAATCCCGATGCAATTTCTGTGTTTCATCAACACTCTGATAGTCCACAGATTTCAGAATGCCTCCAGATGTGCATCGGAAACTACTACTGGTCTTCCAGGGAACGATCAAAGCGTACACTGTTTGCGACATTACTCCCACGGAGGAAAGTGCGCATGGTGACTTTTGTATTCAATCCCGATGCAATTTCTGTGTTTCATCAACACTCTGATAGTCCACAGATTACAGAATGCCTCCAGATGTGCATCGGAAACTACTACTGGTCTTCCAGGGATCGATCAATGCGTAGACTGTTTGAGACCTTACTCCCATGGAGGAAAGTTCGCATGGTGACTGTTGTATTGAATCCCAATGCAATTTCTGTGTTTAATCAACACTGATAGTCCACAATTACAGAATGAGTCCAGATGTGCATCGGAAACTACTACAGTTCTTCCAGGGAACGATCAAAGCGTAGACTCTTTGAGACGTTACTCACATGGAGGAAAGTGCGCATGGTGACTGTTGTATTCAATCTGGATGCAATTTGTGTGTTACATCAACACTCTGATTGTCCGTAGATTAGAGAATGCCTCCAGATGTGCATCGGAAACTACTACCGGTCTTCCAGGGAACGATCAAAGAGTAGACTGTTCGAGACATTACTCCCATGGAGGAAAGTGCGCATGGTGACTGTTGTATTCTATCCCGATGCAATTTCTGTGTTTCATCAACACTCTGATAGTTCACAGATTACAGAATGCCTCCAGATGTGCATCGGAAACTACTACTGGTCTTCCAGGGAACGTTCAAAGCGTAGACAGTTTCAGACATTACTCCCATGGAGGAAATTGCGGATGGTGACTGTTGTATTCAATCCCGATGCAACTTCTGTGTTTCATCAACACCATGATAGTCCACAGATTACAGATTGCCTCCAGATGTGCATCGGAAACTACCACTGGTCTTACAGGGAACGATCAAAGCGTAGACTGTTTGAGACATTACTCCCGTGGAGGAAAGTGCGCATGGTGACTGTTGTATTCACTCCTGATGCAATTTCTGTATTTCATCAACACTCTGATAGTCAACAGATTACAGAATGCCACCAGATGTGCATCGGAAAATACTACTTGTCTTCCAGGGAACGATCAAAGCGTAGACTGTTTGAGACATACCACCCGAGGAGGAAAGTGCACATGGTGACTGTTGTATTCAATCCCGAAGCAATTTCTGTGTTTCACCAACACTCTGATAGTCCACAGATTAAAGAATGCCACCAGAAATGTGCATCGGAAACTGCTACTGGTCTCCGAGGGAACCATCAGAACGTAGACTGTTTGAGAATTATTCCGTGGAGGAAAGTGGGCATGGTGACTGTTGTATTGAATCCCGATGCAATTTCTGTGTTTCATCAACACTCTGATAGTCCACAGATTTCAGAATGCCTCCAGATGTGCATCGGAAACTACTACTGGTCTTCCAGGGAACGATCAAAACGTAGACTGTTTGAGACATTACTCCCACGGAGGAAAGTGCGCATGGTGACTGTTGTATTCAATCAAGATGCAATTTCTGTGTTTCATCAACACTCTGATAGTCCACAGATTACAGAATGCCTCAAGATGTGCATCGGAAACTACTACTGGTCTTCCAGGGATTCATCAATGCGTAGACTGTTTGAGACCTTACTCCCATGGAGGAAAGTTTGCATGGTGACTGTTGTATTGAATCAGGATGCAATTTCTGTGTTTCATCAACACTGATAGTCCACAATTACAGAATTCCTCCAGATGTGCATCGAAAACTACTACTATTCTTCCAGGGAATGATCAAAGCGTAGACTGTTTCAGACATTACTTTCATGGAGGAGAGTGCGGATGGTGACTGTTGTATTCAATCCCGATGCAATTTCTGTGTTTCATCAACACTCGGATAGTCCACAGATTACAGAATGCCACCAGATGTGCATCGCAAACTACTACTGGTCTTCCAGGGAGCGATCAAAGCGTATACTGTTTGAGTCATTCCTACAGTGGAGGAAAGTGCGCACGGTGACTGTTGTATTCAATCCCGACGCAATTTCTGTGTTTCATCAACACTCTGATAGTCCACAGATTAAAGAATGCCACCAGATGTGCATTGGAAACTACTACTGGTCTTCCAGGGAACGATCAAAGATTAGACTGTTTGAGACAACACTCCCATGGAGGAAAGTGCGCATGGTGACTGTTGTATTCAATCCCGATGCAATTTCTGAGTTTCATCACCAGTCTGATAGTCCACAGATTACAGAATGCCTCCAGATGTGCATTGGAAACTACCACTGGTCTTCCAGGGAACGATCAAAGCGTTGACTGTTTGAGACATTACTCCCGTGGAGGAAAGTGCGTATGGTGACTGTTGTATTCACTCCCGATGCAATTTCTGTATTTCATCAACACTCTGATAGTCCACAGATTACAGAATGCCACCTGATGTGCATCGGAAACTACTACTTGTCTTCCAGCGAACGATCAAAGTGTTGACTGTTTGAGACACTACTCCCGTGGTAGTAGGTGCGCATGGTGACTGTTGTATTCAATCCCGATGCAATTTCTGTGTTTTTAATCAACACTCTGATAGTCCACAGATTACAGAATGCCACCAGATGTGCATCGGAAACTACTACTACTCTTCCAGGGAATGATCAAAGCGTAGACTGTTTCAGACATTACTCTCATTTAGGGAAGTGCGCATGGTGACTGTTGTATTCAATCCCGATGCAATTTCTGTGTTTCATCAACACTCTGATAGTCCACAGATTACAGAATGCCTCCAGATGTGCATTGGGATACTACTAATGGTCTTCCAGGGAACGATCAAAGCGTAAACTGTTTGAGACATTACTCCAATTTAGGAAAGTGCCAATGTGGACTGTTGTATTCAATCCCGATGCTATTTCTGTGTTTCATCAACCCTCTGATAGTCCACAGATTTCAGAATGCCTCCAGATGTGCATCGGAAACTACTAATGGTCTTCCTGGGAACGATGAAATCGTAGACTGTTTGAGACATTACGCCCATGGAGGAAAGTGCTCATGGTGACTGTTATATTCAATCCCGATGCAATTTCTGAGTTTCATCAACACTCTGATAGTCAGCAGATTACTGAATGCCTCCAGATATGCATCGGAAACTACTTCAGGTCTTCCAGGGAATGATCAAAGCGTACATTGTTCGAGACATTACTCCCATGGTGGAAAGTGCGCATGGTGACTGTAGTATTGAATCCCGATGCAATTTCTGTGTTTCATCAACACTTTGAAAGTCCACAGATTACAGAATGCCTCCAGATGTGCATCGGAAACTACTACTGGTCTTTCTGGGGACGATCAAAGCGTAGACTGTTTGAGACATTACTCCCATTGAGGAAAGTGCGCATGGTGACTGTTGTATTCAATCCCGATGCAATTTCTGTGTTTCATCAACACTCTGATAGTCCACAGATTACAGAATGCCACCAGATGTGCATCGGAAACTACTACTGGTCTTCCAGGGAACGATCAAAGCTTAGACTGTTTGAGACATTACTCCCATGGAGGAAAGTGCGCATGGTGACTTTTGTATTCAATCCCGATACAATTTCTGAGTTTCATCAACACTCTGATAGTCCACGGATTTCAGAATGCCTCCAGATGTGCATCGGAAACTACTACTGGTCTTCCAGGGAACGATCAAAGCGTAGACTGTTTGAGACATTACTCCCATGGAGGAAAGTGCGCATGGTGACTGTTGTATTCAATCCCAATGCAATTTCTGTGTTTTATCAACACTCTGATAGTCCACAGATTACAGAATGCCACCAGATGTGCATCGGAAACTACTACTGGTCTTCCAGGGAACGATCAAAGCTTAGACTCTTTGAGACATTACTCCCATGGAGGAAAGTGCCCATGGTGACTGTTGTATTCAATCCCGATACAATTTCTGAGTTTCATCAACACTCTGATAGTCCACAGATCAAAGAATGCCACCAGATGTGCATCGGAAACTACTACTGGTCTTCCAGGGAATGATCAAAGCGTAGACTGTTTCAGACATTACTCTCATTTAGGGAAGTGCGCATGATGACTGTTGTATTCAATCCCGATGCAATTTCTGTGTTTCATCAACACTCTGATAGTCCACAGATTACAGAATGCCTCCAGATGTGCATTGGGATACTACTAATGGTCTTCCAGGGAACGATCAAAGCGTAAACTCTTTGAGACATTACTCCCGTTTAGGAAAGTGCGCATGTGGACTGTTGTATTCAATCCCGATGCTATTTCTGCGTTTCATCAACCCTCTGATAGTCCACAGATTACAGAATGCCTCCAAATGTGCATCGGAAACTACTAATGGTCTTCCTGGGAACGATGAAATCGTAGACTGTTTGAGACATTACGCCCATGGTGGAAAGTGCTCATGGTGACTGTTATATTCAATCCCGATGCAATTTCTGAGTTTCATCAACACTGTGATAGTCCACAGATTACTGAATGCCTCCAGATTGCATCGTAAACTTCTACTGGTCTTCCAGGGAATGATCAAAGCGTAGATTGTTCGAGACATTACTCCCATGGAGGAAAGTGCGCATGGTGACTGTAGTATTGAATCCCGATGCAATTTCTGTGATTCATCAACACTTTGAAGGTCCACAGATTACAGAATGCCTCCAGATGTCCTTCGGAAACTACTACTGGTCTTAATATGAACGATCAAAGCGTAGACTGTTTGAGACATTACTCCCATGGAGGAAAGTGCGCATGGTGACTGTTGTATTCAATCGCGATGCAATTTCTGTGTTTCATCAACACACTGATAGTCCACAGATTACAGAATGCCTACAGATGTGCATCGGAAACTACTACAAGTCTTCCAGGGATCGATCAATTCGTAGACTGTTTGAGACATTACTCCCATGGAGGAAAGTTCGCATGGTGACTGTTGTATTGAAACCCGATGAAATATCTGTGTTTCAACAACACTCTGATAGTCCACAGATTACAGAATGCCTCCAGATGTGCATCGGAAACTACTACTGGTCATCCAGGAAACGATCAAAGCGTAGAGTGTTTGATTCATTACTCCCATGGAAGAAAGTGAGCATGGTTCCTGTTGTATTCAATCCCGATGCAATTTCTGTGTTTCATCAACACTTTGACGGTCCACAAATTAAAGATTGCCTCCAGATGTGCATCGGAAACTACTACTGGTGTTCAAGGGAACGATGAAAGCATAGACTGTTCGAGACATTACTCCCATGAAGGAAAGTGCGCACGGTGACTGTTGCATTCAATCAAGACGCAATTTCTGTGTTTCATCAAGACTCAGATAGTCCCCAGATTACAGAATGCCTCCAGGTGTGCATCGGAAACTACTACATGTCTTCCAGGGAAAGATCAAAGCGTAGACTGTTTGAGACTTTACTCCCATGGAGGAAAGTGCGCATGTTGACTGTTGTATTCAATCCCGAGGGAATTTCTGTGTTTCATCACCACTTTGAAGGTCCACAGATTACAGAATGCCTCCAGATGTGCATCGGAAACTACTACTGGTCTTCCAGGGTAGGATCAAAGCGTAGACTGTTTGAGACAATACTCCCACATAGGAAAGTGCGCATGGTTACTGTTCTATTCAATCCCGATGCAATTTTTGTGTTTCAACAACACTCTGATAGTCCACAGATTACAGAATGCCTCCCGATGTGCATCGGAAACTACTACTGGTCTTCCAGGAAACGATCAAAGCGTAGACTGCTTGATAAATTACTCCCATGGAGGAAAGTGCGCATGGTAACTATTGCATTCAATCCCGATGCAATTTCTGTGTTTCAACAACACTCTGATAGTCCACAGATTACAGAATGCCTCCAGATGTGCATCGGAAACTACTACTGGTCTTACAGGGAACGATCAAAGCGTAGACTGTTTGAGACATTACTCCCATATAGGAAAGTGCGCATGGTAAATGTTGTACTCAATCCCGACGCAATATCTGTGTTTCATCAACACTCAGATAGTCCCCAGATTACAGAATGCCACCAGATGTGCATCGGAAACTACTACTGGTCTTCCAGGGAACGATCAATGCGTAGAATGTTCGAGACATTACTCCCATTAAGGATAGTTCGCATGAGGACTGTTGTAGGCAATCCCGATGCAATTTCCGTGTTTCATCAACAATTTGAAGGTCCTCAGATTACAGAATGACCCCAGATGTGCATCGGAAACTACTACTGGTCTTCCATTGAACGATCAAAGCGTAGACTGTTTGAGACATTACTCTCATGGAGGAAAGTGCGCATGGTTCCTGTTGTATTCAATCCCGATGCAATTTCTGTGTTTTATCAACACTCTGATAGTCCACTGATAACAGAATGCGTCCAGATGTGCATCGGAAACTACTACTGGTCTTCCAGGGAACGATCAAAGCGTAGACTCTCTGATACATTACTCCCATGGAGGTAAGTGAGCATGGTGACTGTTGTATTCAATCCCGATGCAATTTCTGTGTTTCATCAACACTTTGACGGTCCACAAATTACAGATTGCCTCCAGATGTGCATCGGAAACTACTACTGGTCTTCCAGGGAACGATGAAAGCGTAGACTGTTCGAGACATTACTCCCATGGAGGAAAGTGCGCACGCGGACTGTTGTATTCAATCCCGAGGCAATTTCTGTGTTTTATCAACACTCAGATAGTCCCCAGATTACAGAATGCCTCCAGATGTGCATCGGAAACTACCACTGGTCTTTCAGGGAACGATCAAAGCGTAGACTGTTTGAGACTTTACTCCCATTGAGGAAAGTGCGCATGTTGACTGTTGTATTCAATCCCGATACAATTTCTGAGTTTCATCAACACTCTGATAGTCCACAGATTACAGAATGCCACCTGATGTGCATCGGAAACTACTACTTGTCTTCCAGGGAACGATCAAAGTGTTGACTGTTTAAGACGCTACTCCCGTGGTAGTAGGTGCGCATGGTGACTGATGTATTCAATCCCGATGCAATTTCTGTGTTTTATCAACACTCTGATAGTCCACAGATTACAGAATGCCACCAGATGTGCATCGGAAACTACTACTACTCTTCCAGGGAATGATCAAAGCTTAGACTGTTTGAGACATTACTCCCATGGTGGAAAGTGCGCATGGTGACTGTTGTATTCAATCCCGATACAATTTCTGAGTTTCATCAACACTCTGATAGTCCACAGATCAAAGAATGCCACCAGATGTGCAGCGGAAACTACTACTGGTCTTCCAGGGAATGATCAAAGCGTAGACTGTTTCAGACATTACTCTCATTTAGGGAAGTGCGCATCGTGACTGTTGTATTCAATCCCGATGCAATTTCTGTGTTTCATCAACACTCTGATAGTCCACAGATTACAGAATGCCTCCAGATGTGCATTGGGATACTACTAATGGTCTTCCAGGGAACGATCAAAGCGTAAACTGTTTGAGACATTACTCCAATTTAGGAAAGTGCCAATGTGGACTGTTGTATTCAATCCCAATGCTATTTCTGTGTTTCATCAACCCTCTGATAGTCCACAGATTTCAGAATGCCTCCAGATGTGCATCGGAAACTACTAATGGTCTTCCTGGGAACGATGAAATCGTAGACTGTTTGAGACATTACGCCCATGGAGGAAAGTGCTCATGGTGACTGTTATATTCAATCCCGATGCAATTTCTGAGTTTCATCAACACTCTGATAGTCCACAGATTACAGAATGCCTCCAGATATGCATCGGAAACTACTTCAGGTCTTCCAGGGAATGATCAAAGCGTAGATTGTTCGAGACATTACTCCCATGGTGGAAAGTGCGCATGGTGACTGTAGTATTGAATCCCGATGCAATTTCTGTGTTTCATCAACACTTTGAAAGTCCACAGATTACAGAATGCCTCCAGATGTGCATCGGAAACTACTACTGGTCTTCCTGGGAACGATCAAAGCGTAGACTGTTTGAGACATTACTCCCATGGAGGAAAGTGCGAATGGTGACTGTTGTATTCAATCCCGATGCAATTTCTGTGTTTCATCAACACTCTGATAGTCCACAGATTACAGAATGCCACCAGATGTGCATCGGAAACTACTACTGGCCTTCCAGGGAACGATCAAAGCTTAGACTGTTTGAGACATTACTCCCATGGAGGAAAGTGCGCATGGTGACTTTCGTATTCAATCCCGATACAATTTCTGAGTTTCATCAACACTCTGATAGTCCACGGATTTCAGAATGCCTCCAGATGTGCATCGGAAACTACTACTGGTCTTCCAGGGAACGATCAAAGCGTAGACTGTTTGAGACATTACTCCCATGGAGGAAAGTGCGCATGGTGACTGTTGTATTCAATCCCGATGCAATTTCTGTGTTTTATCAACACTCTGATAGTCCACAGATTACAGAATGCCACCAGATGTGCATCGGAAACTACTACGGGTCTTCCAGGGAACGATCAAAGCTTAGACTCTTTGAGACATTACTCCCATGGAGGAAAGTGCCCATGGTGACTGTTGTATTCAATCCCGATACAATTTCTGAGTTTCATCAACACTCTGATAGTCCACAGATCAAAGAATGCCACCAGATGTGCATCGGAAACTACTACTGGTCTTCCAGGGAATGATCAAAGCGTAGACTGTTTCAGACATTACTCTCATTTAGGGAAGTGCGCATGATGACTGTTGTATTCAATCCCGATGCAATTTCTGTGTTTCATCAACACTCTGATAGTCCACAGATTACAGAATGCCTCCAGATGTGCATTGGGATACTACTAATGGTCTTCCAGGGAACGATCAAAGCGTAAACTCTTTGAGACATTACTCCCGTTTAGGAAAGTGCGCATGTGGACTGTTGTATTCAATCCCGATGCTATTTCTGCGTTTCATCAACCCTCTGATAGTCCACAGATTACAGAATGCCTCCAAATGTGCATCGGAAACTACTAATGGTCTTCCTGGGAACGATAAATCGTAGACTGTTTGAGACATTACGCCGATGGTGGAAAGTGCTCATGGTGACTGTTATATTCAATCCCGATGCAATTTCTGAGTTTCATCAACACTCTGATAGTCCACAGATTACTGAATGCCTCCAGATTGCATCGTAAACTACTTCAGGTCTTCCAGGGAATGATCAAAGCGTAGATTGTTCGAGGCATTACTCCCATGGAGGAAAGTGCGCATGGTGACTGTAGTATTGAATCCCGATGCAATTTCTGTGATTCATCAACACTTTGAAGGTCCACAGATTACAGAATGCCTCCAGATGTCCATCGGAAACTACTACTGGTCTTCCTATGAACGATCAAAGCGTAGACTGTTTGAGACATTACTCCCATGGAGGAAAGTGCGCATGGTGACTGTTGTATTCAATCGCGATGCAATTTCTGTGTTTCATCAACACTCTGATAGTCCACAGATTACAGAATGCCTCCAGATGTGCATCGGAAACTACTACAAGTCTTCCAGGGATCGATCAATTCGTAGACTGTTTGAGACATTACTCCCATGGAGGAAAGTTCGCATGGTGACTGTTGTATTGAAACCCGATGAAATATCTGTGTTTCAACAACACTCTGATAGTCCACAGATTACAGAATGCCTCCAGATGTGCATCGGAAACTACTACTGGTCATCCAGGGAACGATTAAAGCGTAGACTGTCTCAGACATTACTCCAATGGAGGAAAATGCGCATGATGACTGTTGTATTCAATCCCGATGCAATATCTGTGTTTCATCATCACTCTGATAGTCCACAGATTAAAGAATGCAACCAGACGTGCATCGGAAACTCTTACAGGTCTTCCAGGGAACGATCAAAGCGTAGACTGTTAGAGACATTACTCCCATGGAGGTAAGTGAGCATAGTGACTGTTGTATTCAATCCCAATGCGATTTCTGTGTTTCATCAACACTCTGATAGTCCACAGTTTACAGAATGTCTCCAGATGTGCATCGGAAACTACCACTGGTCTTCCAGGGAACGATCAAAGCGTAGACTGTTTGAGACATTACTAACATGTAGGCAATTGCGCATGGTGACTGTTGTATTCAACCCCGATGCAATTTCTGTGTTTCATCAACACTCTGATAGACCACAGATTACAGAATGCCACCAGATGTGCATCGGAAACTACTAGTCGTCTTCCAGGGAACGATCAAAGCGTAGACTCTTTGAGACATTACTCCCATGGAAGAAAGTGCGCATGGTGACTGTTGCATTCACTCCCGATGCAATTTCTGTGTTTCAACAACACTCTCATAGTCCACAGATTACAGAATGCCTCCAGATGTGCATCGGAAACTACTACTGGTCTTCCAGGGTACGATCAAAGCGTAGACTGTTTGAGACATTACTCCCACATAGGAAAGTGCGCATGGTTACCGTTCTATTCAATCCCGATGCAATCTTTGTGTTTCAACAACACTCTGATAGTCCACAGATTACAGAATGCCTCCAGATGTGCATCGGAAACTACTACTGGTCTTCCAGGAAACGATCAAAGCGTAGAGTGTTTGATACATTACTCCCATGGAGGAAAGTGCGCATGGTAACTATTGTATTCAATCCCGATGCAATTTCTGTGTTTCAACAACACTCTGATAGTCCACAGATTACAGAATGCCTCCAGATGTGCATCTGAAACTACTACTGGTCTTCCAGGGAACGATCAAAGCGTAGACTGTTTGAGACATTACTCCCATATAGGAAAGTGCGCATATTAAATGTTGTACTCAATCCCGACGCAATATCTGTGTTTCATCAACACTCAGATAGCCCCCAGATTACAGAATGCCTCCAGATGTGCATCGGAAACCAATATAGGTCTTCCAGGGATCGATCAAAGTGTAGACTGTTTGAGACATTACTCCCATTAAGGATAGTTCGCATGAGGACTGTTGTTGTCAAACCCGATGCAATTTCTGTGTTTCATCAACACTTTGAAGGTCCACAGATTAGAGAATGCCCCCAGATGTGCATCGGAAACTACTACTGGTCTTCCATTGAACGATCAAAGCGTAGACTGCTTGAGACATTACTCTCATGGAGGAAAGTGCGCATGGTTCATGTTGTATTCAATCCCGATGGAATTTCTGTGTTTCATCAACACTCTGATAGTCCACTGATAACAGAATGCGTCCAGGTGTGCATCGGAAACTACTACTGGTCTTCCAGGGAACGATCGAAGCGTAGACTGTTTGATACATTAATCCCATGGAGGTAAGTGAGCATGGTTCCTGTTGTATTCAATCCCGATGCAATTTCTGTGTTTCATCAACACTTTGACGGTCCACAAATTAAAGATTGCCTCCAGATGTGCATCGGAAACTACTACTGGTGTTCAAGGGAACGATGAAAGCGTAGACTGTTTGAGACATTACTCCCATGAAGGAAAGTGCGCACAGTGACTGTTGCATTCAATCAAGACGCAATTTCTGTGTTTCATCAACACTCAGATAGTCCCCAGATTACAGAATGCCTCCAGGTGTGCATCGGAAACTACTACATGTCTTCCAGGGAAAGATCAAAGCGTAGACTGTTTGAGACTTTACTCCCATGGAGGAAAGTGCGCATGTTGACTGTTGTATTCAATCCCGAGGGAATTTCTGTGTTTCATCACCACTTTGAAGGTCCACAGATTACAGAATGCCTCCAGATGTGCATCGGAAACTACTACTGGTCTTCCAGGGTAGGATCAAATCGTAGACTGTTTGAGACAATACTCCCACATAGGAAAGTGCGCATGGTTACTGTTCTATTCAATCCCGATGCAATTTTTGTGTTTCAACAACACTCTGATAGTCCACAGATTACAGAATGCCTCCCGATGTGCATCGGAAACTACTACTGGTCTTCCAGGAAACGATCAAAGCGTAGACTGCTTGATAAATTACTCCCATGGAGGAAAGTGCGCATGGTAACTATTGCATTCAATCCCGATGCAATTTCTGTGTTTCAACAACACTCTGATAGTCCACAGATTACAGAATGCCTCCTGATGTGCATCGGAAACTACTACTGGTCTTACAGGGAACGATCAAAGCGTAGACTGTTTGAGACATTACTCCCATATAGGAAAGTGCGCATGGTAAATGTTGTACTCAATCCCGACGCAATATCTGTGTTTCATCAACACTCAGATAGTCCCCAGATTACAGAATGCCACCAGATGTGCATCGGAAACTACTACTGGTCTTCCAGGGAACGATCAATGCGTAGAATGTTTGAGACATTACTACCATTAAGGATAGTTCGCATGAGGACTGTTGTAGGCAATCCCGATGCATTTTCCGTGTTTCATCAACAATTTGAAGGTCCACAGATTACAGAATGACCCCAGATGTGCATCGGAAACTACTACTGGTCTTCCATTGAACGATCAAATCGTAGACTGTTTGAGACATTACTCTCATGGAGGAAAGTGCGCATGGTTCCTGTTGTATTCAATCCCGATGCAATTTCTGTGTTTTATCAACACTCTGATAGTCCACTGATAACAGAATGCGTCCAGATGTGCATCGGAAACTACTACTGGTCTTCCAGGGAACGATCAAAGCGTAGACTCTCTGATACATTACTCCCATGGAGGTAAGTGAGCATGGTGACTGTTGTATTCAATCCCGATGCAATTTCTGTGTTTCATCAACACTTTGACGGTCCTCAAATTACAGATTGCCTCCAGATGTGCATCGGAAACTACTACTGGTCTTCCAGGGAACGATGAAAGCGTAGACTGTTCGAGACATTACTCCCATGGAGGAAAGTGCGCACGCGGACTGTTGTATTCAATCCCGAGGCAATTTCTGTGTTTTATCAACACTCAGATAGTCCCCAGATTACAGAATGCCTCCAGATGTGCATCGGAAACTACCACTGGTCTTTCAGGGAACGATCAAAGCGTAGACTGTTTGAGACTTTACTCCCATGGAGGAAAGTGCGCATGTTGACTTTTGTATTCAATCCCGAGGGCATTTCTGTGTTTCATAACCACTTTGAAGTTCCAAAGATTACAGAATGCTTCCAGGTGTCCATCGGAAACTACTACTGGTCTTCCAGGGAACGATCAAATCGTAGACAGTTTGTGACATTACTCCCATGGAGGAAAGTGCGCATAGTGACTGTTGTATTCAATACCGATGCAATTTCTGTGTTTCATCAACACTCAGATTGTCCACAGATTACAGAATGCCTCAAGATGTGCATCAGAAACTACTACTGGTCTTCCATTGAACGATCAAATCGTAGACTGTTTGAGAGATTACTCGTATGGAGGCAAATTGCGCATGGTGACTGTTGTATTCAATCCCGATGCAAATTCTGTGTTTTGTCAACACTTTGATGGTCCACAGATTACAGAATGCCTCCAGATGTGCATCGGAAACTACTACTGGTCTTCCAGGGAACGATCAAAGCGTAGACTGTTTGAGACGTTACTCCCATATAGGAAAGTGCGCATGGTAAATGTTTTACTCAATCCCGACGCAATATGCTGTGTTTCATCAACAGTGAGATAGCCCCCAGATTACAGAATGCCTCCAGATGTGCATCGGAAACTACTACTGGTCTTCCAGGGAACGATCAAAGCGTAGACTGTTTGAGACTTTACTCCCATGGAGGAAAGTGAGCATGGTGACTGTTGTATTCAATCCCGATGCAATTTCTGTGTTTCATCAACACTTTGACGGTCCACAAATTACAGATTGCCTCCAGATGTGTATCAGAAACTACTACTGGTCTTCCAGGGAACGATGAAAGCGTAGACTGTTCGAGACATTACTCCCATGGAGGAAAGTGCGCACGGTGACTGTTTTATTCAATCCCGACGCAATTTCTGTGTTTCATCAACACTCAGATAGTCCACAGTTCAAAGAATGCCACCAGATGTGCATCGGAAACTACTACTGGTCTTCCAGGGAATGATCAAAACGTAGACTGTTTCAGACATTACTCTCATGGAGGTGAGTGCGGATGGTGACTGTTGTATTCAATCAAGATGCAATTTCTGTGATTCATCAACACTCTGATAGTCCACAGGCTACAGAATGCCACCAGATGTGCATCGGAAACTACTACTGGTCTTCCAGGGAACGATCAAAGCGTAGACTGTTTCAGACATTACTCCCATGGAGGAAATTACGGATGGTGACTGTTGTAATCAATCCCGATGCAACTTCTGTGTTTCATCAACACCATGATAGTCCACAGATTACAGAATGCCAGCAGATGTGCATCGGAAACTACTACTGGTCTTCCAGGGATCGATCAAAGCGTAGACTGTTTGAGACGTACCACCCGAGGAGGAAAGTGCACATGGTGACTGTTGTATTCAATCCCGATGCAATTTCTGTGTTTCATCAACACTCTGATAGTCCACAGATTACAGAATGCCACCAGAAACGTGCATCGAAAACTGCTACTTTTCTTCGAGGGAAGCATCAAAACGTAGACTGTTTGAGAATTATTCCGTGGAGGAAAGTGGGCATGGTGACTGTTGTATTCAATCCCGACGCAATTTCTGTGTTTCATCAACACTCTGATAGTCCACAGATTACAGAATGCCTTTAGATGTGCATCGGAAACTACTACAGTTCTTCCAGGGAACGATCAAAGCCTAGACTCTTTGAGACGTTTTTCACATAGAGGAAAGTGCGCATGGTGACTGTTGTATTCAATCCGGATGCAATTTGTGTGTTACATCAACACTCTGATAGTCCACAGATTACAGAATGCCACCAGAAATGTGCATCGAAAACTGCTACTTTTCTTCGAGGGAACCATCAAAACGTAGACTGTTTGGGAATTATTCCGTGGAGGAAAGTGGGCATGGTGACTGTTGTATTCAATCCCGATGCAATTTCTGTGTTTCATCAACACTCTGATAGTCCACAGATTACAGAATGCCTCCAGATGTGTATCGGAAACTACTACTGGTCTTCCAGGGATCGATCAATGCGTAGACTGTTTGAGACCTTACTCCCATGGAGGAAAGTTCGCATGGTGACTGTTGTATTGAATCCCGATGCAATTTCTGTGTTTAATCAACACTGATAGTCCACAATTACAGAATGCCTCCAGATGTGCATCGGAAACTACTACAGTTCTTCCAGGGAACGATCAAAGCGTAGACTCTTTGAGACGTTACTCACATGGAGGAAAGTGCGCATGGTGACTGTTGTATTCAATCCGGATGCAATTTGAGTGTTACATCAACACTCTGATAGTCCGTAGATTAGAGAATGCCTCCAGATGTGCATCGGAAACTACTACTGGTCTTCCAGGGAACCATCAAAACGTTGACTGTTGGAGACATTACTCCCATGGAGGAAAATGCGCATGGTGACTGTTGTATTCAATCCCGATGTAATTTCTGTGTTTCATCAACACTCTGATAGTCCACAGATTACAGAATGCCACCAGATGTGCATCGGAAACTACTACCGGTCCTCCAGGGAACGATCAAAGAGTAGACTGTTCGAGACATTACTCCCATGGAGGAAAGTGCGCATGGTGACTGTTGTATTCAATCCCGATGCAATTTCTGTGTTTCATCAACACCATGATAGTCCACAGATTACAGAATGCCACCAGATGTGCATCGGAAACTACTACTGGTCTTCCAGGGATCGATCAAAGCGTAGACTGTTTGAGACATACCACCCGAGGAGGAAAGTGCTCATGGTGACTGTTGTATTCAATCCCGAAGCAATTTCTGTGTTTCATCAACACTCTGATAGTCCACAGATTACAGAATGCCACCAGAAATGTGCATCGGAAACTGCTACTGGTCTCCGAGGGAACCATCAGAACGTAGACTGTTTGAGAATTATTCCGTGGAGGAAAGTGGGCATGGTGACTGTTGTATTGAATCCCGATGCAATTTCTGTGTTTCATCAACACTCTGATAGTCCACAGATTTCAGAATGCCTCCAGATGTGAATCGGAAACTACTACTGGTCTTCCAGGGAACGATCAAAGCGTAGACTGTTTGAGACATTACTCCCACGGAGGAAAGTGCGCATGGTGACTGTTGTATTCAATCAAGATGCAATTTCTGTGTTTCATGAACACTCTGATAGTCCACAGATTACAGAATGCCTCCAGATGTGCATCGGAAACTACTACTGGTCTTCCAGGGATTCATCAATGCGTAGACTGTTTGAGACCTTACTCCCATGGAGGAAAGTTCGCATGGTGAGTGTTGTATTGAATCAGGATGCAATTTCTGTGTTTCATCAACACTGATAGTCCACAATTACAGAATTCCTCCAGATGTGCATCGAAAACTACGACTGGTGTTCCAGGGAATGATCAAAGCGTAGACTGTTTCAGACATTACTTTCATGGAGGAGAGTGCGGATGGTGACTGTTGTATTCAATCCCGATGCAATTTCTGTGTTTCATCAACACTCGGATAGTCAACAGATTACAGAATGCCACCAGATGTGCATCGCAAACTACTACTGGTCTTCCAGGGAGCGATCACAGCGTATACTGTTTGAGTCATTCCTACGGTGGAGGAAAGTGCGCATGGTGACTGTTGTATTCAATCCCGATGCAATTTCTGTGTTTCATCAACACTCTGATAGTCCACAGATTAAAGAATGCCACCAGATGTGCATTGGAAACTACTACTGGTCTTCCAGGGAACGATCAAAGATTAGACTGTTTGAGACTATACTCCCATGGAGGAAAGTGCGCATGGTGACTGTTGTATTCAATCCCGATGCAATTTCTGAGTTTCATCACCAGTCTGATAGTCCACAGATTACAGAATGCCTCCAGATGTGCATCGGAAACTACCACTGGTCTTCCAGGGAACGATCAAAGCGTTGACTGTTTGAGACATTACTCCCGTGGAGGAAAGTGCGTATGGTGACTGTTGTATTCACTCCCGATGCAATTTCTGTATTTCATCAACACTCTGATAGTCCACAGATTACAGAATGCCACCTGATGTGCATCGGAAACTACTACTTGTCTTCCAGGGAACGATCAAAGTGTTGACTGTTTGAGACACTACTCCCGTGGTAGTAGGTGCGCATGGTGACTGTTGTATTCAATCCCGATGCAATTTCTGTGTTTTATCAACACTCTGATAGTCCACAGATTACAGAATGCCACCAGATGTGCATCGGAAACTACTACTACTCTTCCAGGGAATGATCAAAGCTTAGACTGTTTGAGACATTACTCCCATGGAGGAAAGTGCGCATGGTGACTGTTGTATTCAATCCCGATACAATTTCTGAGTTTCATCAACACTCTGATAGTCCACAGATCAAAGAATGCCACCAGATGTGCATCGGAAACTACTACTGGTCTTCCAGGAAATGGTCAAAGCGTAGACTGTTTCAGACATTACTCTCATTTAGGGAAGTGCACATGGTGACTGTTGTATTCAATCCCGATGCAATTTCTGTGTTTCATCAACACTCTGATAGTCCACAGATTACAGAATGCCTCCAGATGTGCATTGGGATACTACTAATGGTCTTCCAGGGAACGATCAAAGCGTAAACTGTTTGAGACATTACTCCAATTTAGGAAAGTGCGCATGTGGACTGTTGTATTCAATCCCGATGCTATTTCTGTGTATCATCAACCCTCTGATAGTCCACAGATTTCAGAATGCCTCCAGATGTGCATCGGAAACTACTAATGGTCTTCCTGGGAACGATGAAATCGTAGACTGTTTGAGACATTACGCCCATAGAGGAAAGTGCTCATGGTGACTGTTATATTCAATCCCGATGCAATTTCTGAGTTTCATCAACACTCTGATAGTCCACAGATTACTGAATGCCTCCAGATATGCATCGGAAACTACTACTGGTCTTCCAGGGAACGATCAAAGCGTAGACTGTTTGAGACATTACTCCCATGGAGGAAAGTGCGCATGGTGACTGTTGTATTCAATCCCGATGCAATTTCTGTGTTTTATCAACACTCTGATAGTCCACAGATTACAGAATGCCACCAGATGTGCATCGGAAACTACTACTGGTCTTCCAGGGAACGATCAAAGCTTAGACTGTTTGAGACATTACTCCCATGGAGGAAAGTGCCCATGGTGACTGTTGTATTCAATCCCGATACAATTTCTGAGTTTCATCAACACTCTGATAGTCCACAGATCAAAGAATGCCACCAGATGTGCATCGGAAACTACTACTGGTCTTCCAGGGAATGATCAAAGCGTAGACTGTTTCAGACATTACTCTCATTTAGGGAAGTGCGCATGATGACTGTTGTATTCAATCCCGATGCAATTTCTGTGTTTCATCAACACTCTGATAGTCCACAGATTACAGAATGCCTCCAGATGTGCATTGGGATACTACTAATGGTCTTCCAGGGAACGATCAAAGCGTAAACTGTTTGAGACATTACTCCCGTTTAGGAAAGTGCGCATGTGGACTGTTGTATTCAATCCCGATGCTATTTCTGTGTTTCATCAACCCTCTGATAGTCCACAGATTTCAGAATGCCTCCAGATGTGCATCGGAAACTACTAATGGTCTTCCTGGGAACGATGAAATCGTAGACTGTTTGAGACATTACGCCCATGGTGGAAAGTGCTCATGGTGACTGTTATATTCAATCCCGATGCAATTTCTGAGTTTCATCAACACTCTGATAGTCCACAGATTACTGAATGCCTCCAGATTGCATCGGAAACTACTTCAGGTCTTCCACGGAATGATCAAAGCGTAGATTGTTCGAGTCATTACTCCCATGGAGGAAAGTGCGCATGGTGACTGTAGTATTGAATCCCGATGCAATTTCTGTGATTCATCAACACTTTGAAGGTCCACAGATTACAGAATGCCTCCAGATGTCCATCGGAAACTACTACTGGTCTTCCTATGAACGATCAAAGCGTAGACTGTTTGAGACATTACTCCCATGGAGGAAAGTGCGCATGGTGACTGTTGTATTCAATCGCGATGCAATTTCTGTGTTTCATCAACACTCTGATAGTCCACAGATTACAGAATGCCTCCAGATGTGCATCGGAAACTACTACAAGTCTTCCAGGGATCGATCAATTCGTAGACTGTTTGAGACATTACTCCCATGGAGAAAAGTTCGCATGGTGACTGTTGTATTGAAACCCGATGAAATTTCTGTGTTTCAACAACACTCTGGTAGTCCACAGATTACAGAATGCCTCCAGATGTGCATCGGAAACTACTACTGGTCATCCAGGGAACGATTAAAGCGTAGACTGTCTCAGACATTACTCCTATGGAGGAAAATGCGCATGATGACTGTTGTATTCAATCCCGATGCAATATCTGTGTTTCATCATCACTCTGATAGTACACAGATTAAAGAATGCAACCAGACGTGCATCGGAAACTCTTACAGGTCTTCCAGGGACCGATCAAAGCGTAGACTGTTAGAGACATTACTCCCATGGAGGTAAGTGAGCATGGTGACTGTTGTATTCAATCCCAATGCAATTTCTGAGTTTCATCACCAGTCTGATAGTCCACAGATTACAGAATGCCTCCAGATGTGCATCGGAAACTACCACTGGTCTTCCAGGGAACGATCAAAGCGTTGACTGTTTGAGACATTACTCCCGTGGAGGAAAGTGCGTATGGTGACTGTTGTATTCACTCCCGATGCAATTTCTGTATTTCATCAACACTCTGATAGTCCACAGATTATAGAATGCCACCTGATGTGCATCGGAAACTACTACTTGTCTTCCAGGGAACGATCAAAGTGTTGACTGTTTGAGACACTACTCCCGTGGTAGTAGGTGCGCATGGTGACTGTTGTATTCAATCCCGATGCAATTTCTATGTTTTATCAACACTCTGATAGTCCACAGATTACAGAATGCCACCAGATGTGCATCGGAAACTACTACTACTCTTCCAGGGAATGATCAAAGCTTAGACTGTTTGAGACATTACTCCCATGGAGGAAAGTGCGCATGGTGACTGTTGTATTCAATCCCGATACAATTTCTGAGTTTCATCAACACTCTGATAGTCCACAGATCAAAGAATGCCACCAGATGTGCATCGGAAACTACTACTGGTCTTCCAGGGAATGGTCAAAGCGTAGACTGTTTCAGACATTACTCTCATTTAGGGAAGTGCACATGGTGACTGTTGTATTCAATCCCGATGCAATTTCTGTGTTTCATCAACACTCTGATAGTCCACAGATTACAGAATGCCTCCAGATGTGCATTGGGATACTACTAATGGTCTTCCAGGGAACGATCAAAGCGTAAACTGTTTGAGACATTACTCCAATTTAGGAAAGTGCGCATGTGGACTGTTGTATTCAATCCCGATGCTATTTCTGTGTTTCATCAACCCTCTGATAGTCCACAGATTTCAGAATGCCTCCAGATGTGCATCGGAAACTACTAATGGTCTTCCTGGGAACGATGAAATCGAAGACTGTTTGAGACATTACGCCCATGGAGGAAAGTGCTCATGGTGACTGTTATATTCAATCCCGATGCAATTTCTGAGTTTCATCAACACTCTGATAGTCCACAGATTACTGAATGCCTCCAGATATGCATCGGAAACTACTTCAGGTCTTCCAGGGAATGATCAAAGCGTAGATTGTTCGAGACATTACTCCCGTGGTGGAAAGTGCGCATGGTGACTGTAGTATTGAATCCCGATGCAATTTCTGTGTTTCATCAACACTTTGAATGTCCACAGATTAGAGAATGCCTCCAGATGTGCATCGGAAACTACTACTGGTCTTCCTGGGAACAATCAAAGCGTAGACTGTTTGAGACATTACTCCCATGGAGGAAAGTGCGCATGGTGACTGTTGTATTCAATCCCGATGCAATTTCTGTGTTTCATCAACACTCTGATAGTCCACAGATTACAGAATGCCACCAGATGTGCATCGGAAACTACTACTGGTCTTCCAGGGAACGATCAAAGCTTAGACTGTTTGGACATTACTCCCATGGAGGAAAGTGCGCATGGTGACTTTTGTATTCAATCCCGATACAATTTCTGAGTTTCATCAACACTCTGATAGTCCACGGATTTCAGAATGCCTCCAGATGTGCATCGGAAACTACTACTGGTCTTCCAGGGAACGATCAAAGCGTAGACTGTTTGAGACATTACTCCCATGGAGGAAAGTGCGCATGGTGACTGTTGTATTCAATCCCGATGCAATTTCTGTGTTTTATCAACACTCTGATAGTCCACAGATTACAGAATGCCACCAGATGTGCATCGGAAACTACTACTGGTCTTCCAGGGAACGATCGAAGCTTAGACTGTTTGAGACATTACTCCCATGGAGGAAAGTGCCCATGGTGACTGTTGTATTCAATCCCGATACAATTTCTGAGTTTCATCAACACTCTGATAGTCCACAGATCAAAGAATGCCACCAGATGTGCATCGGAAACTACTACTGGTCTTCCAGGGAATGATCAAAGCGTAGACTGTTTCAGACATTACTCTCATTTAGGGAAGTGCGCATGATGACTGTTGTATTCAATCCCGATGCATTTCTGTGTTTCATCAACACTCTGATAGTCCACAGATTACAGAATGCCTCCAGATGTGCATTGGGATACTACTAATGGTCTTCCAGGGAACGATCAAAGCGTAAACTGTTTGAGACATTACTCCCGTTTAGGAAAGTGCGCATGTGGACTGGTGTATTCAATCCCGATGCTATTTCTGAGTTTCATCAACACTCTGATAGTCCACAGATTACTGAATGCCTCCAGATTGCATCGGAAACTACTTCAGGTCTTCCACGGAATGATCAAAGCGTAGATTGTTCGAGACATTACTCCCATGGAGGAAAGTGCGCATGGTGACTGTAGTATTGAATCCCGATGCAATTTCTGTGATTCATCAACACTTTGAAGGTCCACAGATTACAGAATGCCTCCAGATGTCCATCGGAAACTACTACTGGTCTTCCTATGAACGATCAAAGCGTAGACTGTTTGAGACATTACTCCCATGGAGGAAAGTGCGCATGGTGACTGTTGTATTCAATCGCGATGCAATTTCTGTGTTTCATCAACACTCTGATAGTCCACAGATTACAGAATGCCTCCAGATGTGCATCGGAAACTACTACAAGTCTTCCAGGGATCGATCAATTCGTAGACTGTTTGAGACATTACTCCCATGGAGAAAAGTTCGCATGGTGACTGTTGTATTGAAACCCGATGAAATTTCTGTGTTTCAACAACACTCTGGTAGTCCACAGATTACAGAATGCCTCCAGATGTGCATCGGAAACTACTACTGGTCATACAGGGAACGATTAAAGCGTAGACTGTCTCAGACATTACTCCTATGGAGGAAAATGCGCATGATGACTGTTGTATTCAATCCCGATGCAATATCTGTGTTTCATCATCACTCTGATAGTACACAGATTAAAGAATGCAACCAGACGTGCATCGGAAACTCTTACAGGTCTTCCAGGGACCGATCAAAGCGTAGACTGTTAGAGACATTACTCCCATGGAGGTAAGTGAGCATGGTGACTGTTGTATTCAATCCCAATGCGATTTCAGTGTTTCATCAACACTCTGATAGTCCACAGTTTACAGAATGTCTCCAGATGTGCATCGGAAACTACCACTGGTCTTCCAGGGAACGATCAAAGCGTAGACTGTTTGAGACATTACTAACATGTAGGCAATTGCGCATGATGACTGTTGTATTCAACCCCGATGCAATTTCTGTGTTTCATCAACACTCTGATAGACCACAGATTACAGAATGCCACCAGATGTGCATCGGAAACTACTAGTCGTCTTCCAGGGAACGATCAAAGCGTAGACTCTTTGAGACATTACTCCCATGGAAGAAAGTGCGCATGGTGACTGTTGTATTCACTCCCGATGCAATTTCTGTGTTTCAACAACACTCTCATAGTCCACAGATTACAGAATGCCTCCAGATGTGCATCGGAAACTACTACTGGTCTTCCAGGGAACGATCAAAGCGTAGACTGTTTGAGACATTACTCCCACATAGGAAAGTGCGCATGGTTACCGTTCTATTCAATCCCGATGCAATCTTTGTGTTTCAACAACACTCTGATAGTCCACAGATTACAGAATGCCTCCAGATGTGCATCGGAAACTACTACTGGTCTTCCAGGAAACGATCAAAGCGTAGACTGTTTGATACATTACTCCCATGGAGGAAAGTGCGCATGGTAACTATTGTATTCAATCCCGATGCAATTTCTGTGTTTCAACAACACTCTGATAGTCCACAGATTACAGAATGCCTCCAGATGTGCATCGGAAACTACTACTGGTCTTCCAGGGAACGATCAAAGCGTAGACTGTTTGAGACATTACTCCCATATAGGAAAGTGCGCATGGTAAAAGTTGTACTCAATCCCGACGCAATATCTGTGTTTCATCAACACTCAGATAGCCCCCAGATTACAGAATGCCTCCAGATGTGCATCGGAAACTAATATTGGTCTTCCAGGGTTCGATCAAAGTGTAGACTGTTTGAGACATTACTCCCATTAAGGATAGTTCGCATGAGGACTGTTGTTGTCAAACCCGATGCAATTACTGTGTTTCATCAACACTTTGAAGGTCCACAGATTAGAGAATGCCCCCAGATGTCCATCGGAAACTACTACTGGTCTTCCTATGAACGATCAAAGCGTAGACTGTTTGAGACATTACTCCCATGGAGGAAAGTGCGCATGGTGACTGTTGTATTCAATCGCGATGCAATTTCTGTGTTTCATCAACACTCTGATAGTCCACAGATTACAGAATGCCTCCAGATGTGCATCGGAAACTACTACAAGTCTTCCAGGGATCGATCAATTCGTAGACTGTTTGAGACATTACTCCCATGGAGGAAAGTTCGCATGGTGACTGTTGTATTGAAACCCGATGAAATTTCTGTGTTTCAACAACACTCTGGTAGTCCACAGATTACAGAATGCCTCCAGATGTGCATCGGAAACTACTACTGGTCATCCAGGGAACGATTAAAGCGTAGACTGTCTCAGACATTACTCCTATGGAGGAAAATGCGCATGATGACTGTTGTATTCAATCCCGATGCAATATCTGTGTTTCATCATCACTCTGATAGTACACAGATTAAAGAATGCAACCAGACGTGCATCGGAAACTCTTACAGGTCTTCCAGGGACCGATCAAAGCGTAGACTGTTAGAGACATTACTCCCATGGAGGTAAGTGAGCATGGTGACTGTTGTATTCAATCCCAATGCGATTTCTGTGTTTCATCAACACTCTGATAGTCCACAGTTTACAGAATGTCTCCAGATGTGCATCGGAAACTACCACTGGTCTTCCAGGGAACGATCAAAGCGTAGACTGTTTGAGACATTACTAACATGTAGGCAATTGCGCATGATGACTGTTGTATTCAACCCCGATGCAATTTCTGTGTTTCATCAACACTCTGATAGACCACAGATTACAGAATGCCACCAGATGTGCATCGGAAACTACTAGTCGTCTTCCAGGGAACGATCAAAGCGTAGACTCTTTGAGACATTACTCCCATGGAAGAAAGTGCGCATGGTGACTGTTGTATTCACTCCCGATGCAATTTCTGTGTTTCAACAACACTCTCATAGTCCACAGATTACAGAATGCCTTCAGATGTGCATCGGAAACTACTACTGGTCTTCCAGGGAACGATCAAAGCGTAGACTGTTTGAGACATTACTCCCACATAGGAAAGTGCGCATGGTTACCGTTCTATTCAATCCCGATGCAATCTTTGTGTTTCAACAACACTCTGATAGTCCACAGATTAAAGAATGCCTCCAGATGTGCATCGGAAACTACTACTGGTCTTCCAGGAAACGATCAAAGCGTAGACTGTTTGATACATTACTCCCATGGAGGAAAGTGCGCATGGTAACTATTGTATTCAATCCCGATGCAATTTCTGTGTTTCAACAACACTCTGATAGTCCACAGATTACAGAATGCCTCCAGATGTGCATCGGAAACTACTACTGGTCTTCCAGGGAACGATCAAAGCGTAGACTGTTTGAGACATTACTCCCATATAGGAAAGTGCGCATGGTAAAAGTTGTACTCAATCCCGACGCAATATCTGTGTTTCATCAACACTCAGATAGCCCCCAGATTACAGAATGCCTCCAGATGTGCATCGGAAACTAATATTGGTCTTCCAGGGTTCGATCAAAGTGTAGACTGTTTGAGACATTACTCCCATTAAGGATAGTTCGCATGAGGACTGTTGTTGTCAAACCCGATGCAATTTCTGTGTTTCATCAACACTTTGAAGGTCCACAGATTAGAGAATGCCCCCAGATGTGCATCGGAAACTACTACTGGTCTTCCATTGAACGATCAAAGCGTAGAATGTTTGAGACATTACTCCCATTAAGGATAGTTCGCATGAGGACTGTTGTAGGCAATCCCGATGCAATTTCCGTGTTTCATCAACAATTTGAAGGTCCACAGATTACAGAATGACCCCAGATGTGCATCGGAAACTACTACTGGTCATCCATTGAACGATCAAAGCGTAGACTGTTTGAGACATTACTCTCATGGAGGAAAGTGCGCATGGTTCATGTTGTATTCAATCCCGATGCAATTTCTGTGTTTCATCAACACTCTGATAGTCCACAGATTACAGAATGCCACCAGATGTGCATCGGAAACTACTACTGGTCTTCCAGGGAACGATCAAAGCTTAGACTGTTTGAGACATTACTCCCATGGAGGAAAGTGCGCATGGTGACTTTTGTATTCAATCCCGATACAATTTCTGAGTTTCATCAACACTCTGATAGTTCACGGATTTCAGAATGCCTCCAGATGTGCATCGGAAACTACTACTGGTCTTCCAGGGAACGATCAAAGCGTAGACTGTTTGAGACATTACTCCCATGGAGGAAAGTGCGCATGGTGACTGTAGTATTCAATCCCGATGCAATTTCTGTGTTTTATCAACACTCTGATAGTCCACAGATTACAGAATGCCACCAGATGTGCATCGGAAACTACTACTGGTCTTACAGGGAACGATCAAAGCTTAGACTGTTTGAGACATTACTCCCATGGAGGAAAGTGCCCATGGTGACTGTTGTATTCAATCCCGATACAATTTCTGAGTTTCATCAACACTCTGATAGTCCACAGATCAAAGAATGCCACCAGATGTGCATCGGAAACTACTACTGGTCTTCCAGGGAATGATCAAAGCGTAGACTGTTTCAGACATTACTCTCATTTAGGGAGGTGCGCATGATGACTGTTGTATTCAATCCCGATGCAATTTCTGTGTTTCATCAACACTCTGATAGTCCACAGATTACAGAATGCCTCCAGATGTGCATTGGGATACTACTAATGGTCTTCCAGGGAACGATCAAAGCGTAAACTGTTTGAGACATTACTCCCGTTTAGGAAAGTGCGCATGTGGACTGTTGTATTCAATCCCGATGCTATTTCTGTGTTTCATCAACCCTCTGATAGTCCACAGATTTCAGAATGCCTCCAGATGTGCATCGGAAACTACTAATGGTCTTCCTGGGAACGATGAAATCGTAGACTGTTTCAGACATTACGCCCATGGTGGAAAGTGCTCATGGTGACTGTTATATTCAATCCCGATGCAATTTCTCTGTTTCATCAACACTCTGATAGTCCACAGATTACTGAATGCCTCCAGATTGCATCGGAAACTACTTCAGGTCTTCCAGGGAATGATCAAAGCGTAGATTGTTCGAGACATTACTCCCATGGAGGAAAGTGCGCATGGTGACTGTAGTATTGAATCCCGATGCAATTTCTGTGATTCATCAACACTTTGAAGGTCCACAGATTACAGAATGCCTCCAGATGTCCATCGGAAACTACTACTGGTCTTCCTATGAACGATCAAAGCGTAGACTGTTTGAGACATTACTCCCATGGAGGAAAGTGCGCATGGTGACTGTTGTATTCAATCGCGATGCAATTTCTGTGTTTCATCAACACTCTGATAGTCCACAGATTACAGAATGCCTCCAGATGTGCATCAGAAACTACTAAAAGTCTTCCAGGGATCGATCAATTCGTAGACTGTTTGAGACATTACTCCCATGGAGGAAAGTTCGCATGGTGACTGTTGTATTGAAACCCGATGAAATTTCTGTGTTTCAACAACACTCTGGTAGTCCACAGATTACAGAATGCCTCCAGATGTGCATCGGAAACTACTACTGGTCATCCAGGGAACGATTAAAGCGTAGACTGTCTCAGACATTACTCCTATGGAGGAAAATGCGCATGATGACTGTTGTATTCAATCCCGATGCAATATCTGTGTTTCATCATCACTCTGATAGTACACAGATTAAAGAATGCAACCAGACGTCCATCGGAAACTCTTACAGGTCTTCCAGGGAACGATCAAAGCGTAGACTGTTAGAGACATTACTCCCATGGAGGTAAGTGAGCATGGTGACTGTTGTATTCAATCCCAATGCGATATCTGTGTTTCATCAACACTCTGATAGTCCACAGTTTACAGAATGTCTCCAGATGTGCATCGGATACTACCACTGGTCTTCCAGGGAACGATCAAAGCGTAGACTGTTTGAGACATTACTAACATGTAGGCAATTGCGCATGGTGACTGTTGTATTCAACCCCGATGCAATTTCTGTGTTTCATCAACACTCTGATAGATCACAGATTACAGAATGCCACCAGATGTGCATCGGAAACTACTAGTCGTCTTCCAGGGAACGATCAAAGCGTAGACTCTTTGAGACATTACTCCCATGGAAGAAAGTGCGCATGGTGACTGTTGTATTCACTCCCGATGCAATTTCTGTGTTTCAACAACACTCTCATAGTCCACAGATTACAGAATGCCTCCAGATGTGCATCGGAAACTACTACTGGTCTTCCAGGGAACGATCAAAGCGTAGACTGTTTGAGACATTACTCCCACATAGGAAAGTGCGCATGGTTACCGTTCTATTCAATCCCGATGCAATCTTTGTGTTTCAACAACACTCTGATAGTCCACAGATTACAGAATGCCTCCAGATGTGCATCGGAAACTACTACTGGTCTTCCAGGAAACGATCAAAGCGTAGACTGTTTGATACATTACTCCCATGGAGGAAAGTGCGCATGGTAACTATTGTATTCAATCCCGATGCAATTTCTGTGTTTCAACAACACTCTGATAGTCCACAGATTACAGAATGCCTCCAGATGTGCATCGGAAACTACTACTGGTCTTCCAGGGAACGATCAAAGCTTAGACAGTTTGAGACATTACTCCCATATAGAAAAGTGCGCATGGTAAATGTTGTACTCAATCCCGACGCAATATCTGTGTTTCATCAACACTCAGATAGCCCCCAGATTACAGAATGCCTCCAGATGTGCATCGGAAACTAATATTGGTCTTCCAGGGATCGATCAAAGTGTAGACTGATTGAGACATTACTCCCATTAAGGATAGTTCGCATGAGGACTGTTGTTGACAAACCCGATGCAATTTCTGTGTTTCATCAACACTTTGAAGGTCCACAGATTAGAGAATGCCCCCAGATGTGCATCGGAAACTACTACTGGTCTTCCATTGAACGATCAAAGCGTAGACTGTTTGAGACATTACTCTCATGGAGGAAAGTGCGCATGGTTCATGTTGTATTCAATCCCGATGGAATATCTGTGTTTCATCAACACTCTGATAGTCCACTGATAACAGAATGCTTCCAGATGTGCATCGGAAACTACTACTGGTCTTCCAGGGAACGATCGAAGCGTAGACTGTTTGATACATTAATCCCATGGAGGTAAGTGAGCATGGTTCCTGTTGTATTCAATCCCGATGCAATTTCTGTGTTTCATCAACACTTTGACGGTCCACAAATTAAAGATTGCCTCCAGATGTGCATCGGAAACTACTACTGGTATTCCAGGGAACGATGAAAGCGTAGACTGTTCGAGACATTACTCCCATGAAGGAAAGTGCGCACGGTGACTGTTGCATTCAATCAAGACGCAATTTCTGTGTTTCATCAACACTCAGATAGTCCCCAGATTACAGAATGCCTCCAGGTGTGCATCGGAAACTACTACATGTCTTCCAGGGAAAGATCAAAGCGTAGACTGTTTGAGACTTTACTCCCATGGAGGAAAGTGCGCATGTTGACCGTTGTATTCAATCCCGAGGGAATTTCTGTGTTTCATCACCACTTTGAAGGTCCACAGATTACAGAATGCCTCCAGATGTGCATCGGAAACTACTACTGGTCTTCCAGGGTAGGATCAAAGCGTAGACTGTTTGAGACATTACTCCCACATAGGAAAGTGCGCATGGTTACTGTTCTATTCAATCCCTATGCAATTTTTGTGTTTCAACAACACTCTGATAGTCCACAGATTACAGAATGCCTCCCGATGTGCATCGGAAACTACTACTGGTCTTCCAGGAAACGATCAAAGCGTAGACAGCTTGATAAATTACTCCCATGGAGGAAAGTGCGCATGGTAACTATTGCATTCAATCCCGATGCAATTTCTGTGTTTCAACAACACTCTGATAGTCCACAGATTACAGAATGCCTCCAGATGTGCATCGGAAACTACTACTGGTCTTACAGGGAACGATCAAAGCGTAGACTGTTCGAGACATTACTCCCATGGAGGAAAGTGCGCACGCGGACTGTTGTATTCAATCCCGACGCAATTTCTGAGTTTCATCAACACTCAGATAGTACCCAGATTACAGAATGCCTCCAGATGTGCATCGGAAACTACCACTGGTCTTTCAGGGAACGATCAAAGCGTAGACTGTTTGAGACTTTACTCCCATGGAGGAAAGTGCGCATGTTGACTTTTGTATTCAATCCCGAGGGCATTTCTGTGTTTCATCACCACTTTGAAGTTCCAAAGATTACAGAATGCCTCCAGGTGTCCATCGGAAACTACTATTGGTCTTCCAGGGAACGATCAAAGCGCAGACAGTTTGTGACATTACTCCCATGGAGGAAAGTGCGCATAGTGACTGTTGTATTCAATGCCGATGCAATTTCTGTGTTTCATCAACACTCAGATTGTCCACAGATTACAGAATGATTCAAGATGTGCATCAGAAACTACTACTGGTCTTCCACTGAACGATCAAATCGTAGACTGTTTGAGAGATTACTCTTATGGAGGCAAATTGCGCATGGTGACTGTTGTATTCAATCCCGATGCAAATTCTGTGTTTTGTCAACACTTTGATGGTCCACAGATTACAGAATGCCTCCAGATGTGCATCGGAAACTACTACTGGTCTTCCAGGGAACGATCAAAGCGTAGACTGTTTGAGACGTTACTCCCATATAGGAAAGTGCGCATGGTAAATGTTGTACTCGATCCCGACGCAATATGCTGTGTTTCATCAACACTCAGATAGCCCCCAGATTACAGAATGCCTCCAGATGTGCATCGGAAACTACTACTGGTCTTCCAGGGAACGATCAAAGCGTAGACTGTTTGAGACTTTACTCCCATGGAGGAAAGTGAGCATGGTGACTGTTGTATTCAATCCCGATGCAATATCTGTGTTTCATCAACACTTTGACGGTCCACAAATTACAGATTGCCTCCAGATGTGCATCAGAAACTACTACTGGTCTTCCAGGGAACGATGAAAGCGTAGACTGTTCGAGACATTACTCCCATGGAGGAAAGTGCGCACGGTGACTGTTGTATTCAATCCCGACGCAATTTCTGTGTTTCATCAACACTCAGATAGTCCCCAGATTACAGAATGGCTCCAGATGTGCATCGGAAACTACTACATGTCTTCCAGGGAATGATCAAATCGTAGACTGTTTGAGACTTTACTCCCATGGAGGAAAGTGCGCATGTTGACTGTTGTATTCATTCCCGAGGGAATTTCTGTGTTTCATCACCACTTTGAAGGTCCACAGATTACAGAGTGCCTCCAGATGTGCATCGGAAACTACTACTGGTCTTCCAGGGAACGATCAAAGCGTAGACTGTTTGAGACATTACTCCCACATAGGAAAGTGCGCATGGTTACTGTTCTATTCAATCCCGATGCAATTTTTGTGTTTCAACAACACTCTGATAGTCCACAGATTACAGAATGCCTCCAGATGTGCATCGGAAACTACTACTGGTCTTCCAGGAAACGATCAAAGCGTGGACTGTTTGATACATTACTCCCATGGAGGAAAGTCCGCATGGTAAATATTGTATTCAATCCCGATGCAATTTCTGTGTTTCATCAACAGATAGTCCCCAGATTACAGAATGCCTCCAGATGTGCTTCGGAAACTACTACATGTCTTCCAGGAAAAGATCAAAGCGTAGAATGTTTGATACATTACTCCCATGGAGGTAAGTGAGCATGGTGACTGTTGTATTCAATCCCGATGCAATTTCTGTGTTTTATCAACACTCTGATAGTCCACTGATAACAGAATGCGTCCAGATGTGCATCGGAAAATACTACTGGTCTTCCAGGGAACGATCAAAGCGTAGACTCTTTGATACATTACTCCCATGGAGGTAAGTGAGCATGGTGACTGTTGTATTCAATCCCGATGCAATTTCTGTGTTTCATCAACACTTTGACGGTCCACAAATTACAGATTGCCTCCAGATGTGCATCGGAAACTACCACTGATCTTTCAGGGAACGATCAAAGCGTAGACTGTTTGAGACTTTACTCCCATGGAGGAAAGTGCGCATGTTGACTTTTGTGTACAATCCCGAGGGCATTTCTGTGTTTCATCACCACTTTGAAGTTCCACAGATTACAGAATGCCTCCAGGTGTGCATCGGAAACTACTACTGGTCTTCCAGGGAACGATCAAAGCGTAGACAGTTTGTGACATTTCTCCCATGGAGGAAAGTGCGCATAGTGACTGTTGTATTCAATGCCGATGCAATTTCTGTGTTTCATCAACACTCTGATTGTCCACAGATTACAGAATGCCTCCAGATGTGCATCAGAAACTACTACTGGTCTTCCATTGAACGATCAAATCGTAGACTGTTTGAGACATTACTCTTATGGAGGAAAATTGCACATGGTGACTGTTGTATTCAATCCCGATGCAATTTCTGTGTTTTGTCAACACATTGATGGTCCACAGATTACAGAATGCCTCCAGATGTGCATCGGAAACTACTACTGGTGTTCCAGGGAACGATCAAAGCGTAGACTGTTTGAGACATTACTCCCATATAGGAAAGTGCGCATGGTAAATGTTGTACTCAATCCCGACGCAATATGCTGTGTTTCATCAACACTCAGATAGCCCCCAGATTACAGAATGATTCCAGATGTGCATCGGAAACTACTACTGGTCTTCCAGGGAACGATCAAAGCGTAGACTGTTCGAGACTTTACTCCCATGGAGGAAAGTGAGCATGGTGACTGTTGTATTCAATCCCGATGCAATTTCTGTGTTTCATCAACACTTTGACGGTCCACAAATTACAGATGGCCTCCACATGTGCATCAGAAACTACTCCTGGTCTTCCAGGGAACGATGAAAGCGTAGACTGTTCGAGAGATTACTCCCATGGAGGAAAGTGCGCACGGTGACTGTTGTATTCAATCCCGACGCAATTTCTGTGTTTCATCAACACTCAGATAGTCCCCACGTTACAGAATGCCTCCAGATGTGAATCGGAAACTACTACTGGTCTTCCAGGAAACGATCAAAGCGTAAACTGTTGAGCCATTACTCCCATGGAGGTAAATTGCGCATGGTGACTGCTGTATTCAATCTTGATGCAATTTCTGTGTTTCATCAACACTTTGAACGTCCACAGATTACACAATGCCTCCATATGTGCATCGGAAGCTACAACTGGTCTTCCAGGGAACGATCAAAGCGTAAACTGTTTGAGACATTACTCCCATGGAGAAAATTGCTCATGGTGACTGTTGTATTCTATCCCGATGCAATTTCTGTGTTTCATCAACACTCTGATAGTCCACAGATTACAGAATGCAACCAGACGTGCATCGGAAACTCTTACAGGTCTTTAAATGAACGATCAAAACGTAGACTGTTAGAGACATTACTCCCATGGAGGTAAGTGAGCATGGTGACTGTTGTATTCAATCCCAATGCAATTTCTGTGTTTCATCGACACTCTGATAGTCCACAGCTTACAGAATGCCTCCAGATGTGCATCGGAAACTACCACTGGTCTTCCAGGGAACGATCAAAGCGTAGACTGTTTGAGACATTACTCCCATATAGGAAAGTGCGCATGGTAAATGTTGTACTATATCCCGACGCAATATGCTGTGTTTCATCAACACTCAGATAGCCCCCAGATTACAGAATGATTCCAGATGTGCATCGGAAACTACTACTGGTATTCCAGGGAACGATCAAAGCGTAGACTGTTCGAGACTTTACTCCCATGGAGGAAAGTGAGCATGGTGACTGTTGTATTCAATCCCGATGCAATTTCTGTGTTTCATCAACACTTTGACGGTCCACAAATTACAGATGGCCTCCACATGTGCATCAGAAACTACTCCTGGTCTTCCAGGAAACGATCAAAGCGTAAACTGTTGAGCCATTACTCCCATGGAGGTAAATTGCGCATGGTGACTGCTGTATTCAATCTTGATGCAATTTCTGTGTTTCATCAACACTTTGAACGTCCACAGATTACACAATGCCTCCATATGTGCATCGGAAGCTACAACTGGTCTTCCAGGGAACGATGAAAGCGTAGACTGTTCGAGACATTACTCCCATGGAGGAAAGTGCGCACGGTGACTGTTGTATTCAATCCCGACGCAATTTCTGTGTTTCATCAACACTCAGATAGTCCCCAGATTACAGAATGCTTCCAGAAGTGCATCGGAAACTACTACTGGTCTTCCATTGAACGATCAAAGCGTAGACTGTTTGAGACATTACTCACATGTAGGAAAGTGCGCATGGTAAATGTTGTACTCAATCCCGACGCAATATCTGTGTTTCATCAACACTCAGATAGCCCCCAGATTACAGAATGCCTCCAGATGTGCATCGGAAACTACTACTGGTCTTCCAGGGAACGATCAAAGTGTAGACTGTTTGAGACATTACTCCCATTAAGGATAGTTCGCATGAGGACTGTTGTAGTAAATCCCGATGCAATTTCTGTGTTTCATCAACACTTTGAAGGTCCACAGATTACAGAATGCCCCCAGATATGCATCGGAAACTACTACTGGTCTTCCATTGAACGATCAAAGCGTAGACTGTTTGAGACATTACTCTCATGGAGGAAAGTGCGCATGGTTCCTGTTGTATTCAATCCCGATGGAATTTCTGTGTTTCATCAACACTCTGATAGTCCACTGATAACAGAATGCGTCCAGATGTGCATCGGAAACTACTACTGGTCTTCCAGGGAACGATGAAAGCGTAGAATGTTCGAGACACTACTCCCATGGGGGAAAGTGCGCACGGTGACTGTTGTATTCAATCAAGACGCAATTTCTGTGTTTCATCAACACTCAGATAGTCCCCAGATTACAGAATGCCTCCAGATGTGCATCGGAAACTACTACATGTCTTCCAGGGAACGATCAAAGCGTAGACTGTTTGAGACTTTACACCCATTAAGGATAGTTCGCATGAGGACTGTTGTAGTCAATCCCGATGCAAGTTCTGTGTTTCATCACCACTTTGAAGGTCCACAGATTACAGAGAGCCTCCAGATGTGCATCGGATACTACTACTGGTCTTCCAGGGAACGATCAAAGCGTACACTCTTTGAGACATTACTCCCACATAGGAAAGTGCGCATGGTTACTGTTCTATTCAATCCCGATGCAATTTTTGTGTTTCAACAACACTCTGATAGTCCACAGATTACAGAATGCCTCCAGATGTGCATCGGAAACTACTACTGGTCTTCCAGGAAACGATCAAAGCGTAGACTGTTTGATACATTACTCCCATGGAGGAAAGTGCGCATGGTAACTATTGTATTCAATCCCGATGCAATTTCTGTGTTTCAACAACACTCTGATAGTCCACAGATTACAGAATGCCTCCAGATGTGCATCGGAAACTACTACTGGTCTTCCAGTGAACGATCAAAGCGTAGACTGTTTGAGACATTACTCCCATATAGGAAAGTGCGCATGGTAAATGTTGTACTCAATCCCGACGCAATATCTGTGTTTCATCAACACTCAGATAGCCCCCAGATTACAGAATGCCTCCAGATGTGCATCGGAAACTACTACTGGTCTTCCAGGGAACGATCAAAGCGTAGAATGTTTGAGACATTACTCCCATTAAGGATAGTTCGCATGAGGACTGTTGTAGTCAATCGCGATGCAATTTCTGTGTTTCATCAACACTTTGAAGGTCCACAGATTACAGAATGACCCCAGATGTGCATCGGAAACTACTACTGGTCTTCCATTGAACGATCAAAGCGTAGACTGTTTGAGACATTACTCTCATGGAGGAAAGTGCGCATGGTTCCTGTTGTATTCAATCCCGCTGCAATTTCTGTGTTTTATCAACACTCTGATAGTCCACTGATAACAGAATGCGTCCAGATGTGCATCGGAAACTACTACTGGTCTTCCAGGGAACGATCAAAGCATAGACTCTTTGATACATTACTCCCATGGAGGTAAGTGGGCATGGTGACTGTTGTATTCAATCCCGATGCAATTTCTGTGTTTCATCAACACTTTGACGGTCCACAAATTACAGATTGCCTCCAGATGTGCATCGGAAACTACTCCTGGTCTTCCAGGGAACGATGAAAGCGTAGACTGTTTGAGACTTTACTCCCATGGAGGAAAGTGCTCATGTTGACTTTTCTAATCAATCCCGAGGGCATTTCTGTGTTTCATCACCACTTTGAAGTTCCACAGATTACAGAATGCCTCCAGGTGTGCATCGGAAACTACTACTGGTATTCCAGGGAACGATCAAAGCGTAGACAGTTTGTGACATTACTCCCATGGAGGAAAGTGGCATAGTGACTGTTGTATTCAATGCCGATGCAATTTCTGTGTTTCATCAACACTCTGATTGTCCACAGATTACAGAATGCCTCCAGATGTGCATCAGAAATTACTACTGGTCTTCCATTGAACGATCAAATCGTAGACTGTTTGAGACATTACTCTTATGGAGGAAAATTGCGCATAGTGACTGTTGTATTCAATCCCGATGCAACTTCTGTGTTTTGTCAACACTTTGATGGTCCACAGATTACAGAATGCCTCCAGATGTGCATCGGAAACTACTACTGGTCTTCCAGCGAACGATCAAAGCGTAGACTGTTTGAGACATTACTCCCATATAGGAAAGTGCGCATGGTAAATGTTGTACTCAATCCCGACGCAATATGCTGTGTTTCATCAACACTCAGATAGTCCCAAGACTACAGAATGCCTCCAGTTGTGCATCGAAAACTACTACTGGTCTTCCAGGAAACGATCAAAGCGTAAACTGTTGAGCCATTACTCCCATGGAGGAAAATTGCGCATGGTGACTGCTGTATTCAATCTTGATGCAATTTCTGTGTTTAATCAACACTTTGAACGTCCACAGATTACAGAATGCCTCCATATGTGCATCGGAAGCTACAACTGGTCTTCCAGGGAACGATCAAAGCGTAAACTGTTTGAGACATTACTCCCATGGAGAAAATTGCTCATGGTGACTGTTGTATTCAATCCTGATGCAATTTCTGTGTTTCATCAACACTCTGATAGTCCACAGATTACAGAATGCAACCAGACGTGCATCGGCAACTCTTACAGGTCTTCCAGGGAACGATCAAAGCGTAGACTGTTTGAGTCATTACTAACATGTAGGCAATTGCGCATGGTGACTGTTGTATTCAACCCCGATGCAATTTCTGTGTTTCATCAACACTCTGATAGACCACAGATTACAGAATGCCACCAGATGTGCATCGGAAACTACTAGTCGTCTTCCAGGGAACGATCAAAGCGTAGACTCTTTGAGACATTACTCCCATGGAGGAAAGTGCGCATGGTGACTGTTGTATTCACTCCCGATGCAATTTCTGTGTTTCAACAACACTCTGATAGTCCACAGATTACAGAATGCCTCCAGATATGCATCGGAAACTACTACTGGTCTTCCAGGGAACGATCAAAGCGTAGACTGTTTGAGACATTACTCCCACATAGGAAAGTGCGCATGGTTACCGTTCTATTCAATCCCGATGTAATTTTTGTGTTTCAACAACACTCTGATAGTCCACAGATTACAGAACGACTCCAGATGTGCATCGGAAACTACTACTGGTCTTCCAGGAAACGATCAAAGCGTAGACTGTTTGAGGCATTACTCCCATGGAGGAAAGTGCGCATGGTAACTATTGTATTCAATCCCGATGCAATTTCTGTGTTTCAACAACACTCTGATAGTCCACAGATTACAGAATGCCTCCAGATGTGCATCGGAAACTACTACTGGTCTTCCAGGGAACGATCAAAGCGTAGACAGTTTGAGACATTACTCCCATATAGGAAAGTGCGCATGGTAAATGTTGTACTCAATCCCGACGCAATATCTGTGTTTCATCAACACTCAGATAGCCCCCAGATTACAGAATGCCTCCAGATGTGCATCGGAAACTACTACTGGTCTTCCAGGAAACGATCAAAGCGTAGACTGTTTGAGACATTACTCCCATTAAGGATAGTTCGCATGAGGACTGTTGTAGTCAATCCCGATGCAATTTCTGTGTTTCATCAACACTTCGAAGGTCCACAGATTACAGAATGACCCCAGATGTGCATCGGAAACTACTACTGGTCTTGCATGGAACAATCAAAGCGTAGACTGTTTGAGACATTACTCTTATAGAGAAAAGTCCACATGGTGCATGTTGTATTCAATACCGATGCAATTTCTGAGTTTCATCAACACTTTGAAGGTCCACAGATTACAGAATGCCTCCAGATGTGCATCGGAAACTACTACTGGTCTTCCATTGAACGATCAAAGCGTAGACTGTTTGAGACATTACTCCCGTTAAGGATAGTTCGCATGAGGACTGTTGTAGTCAATCCCGATGCAATTTCTGTGTTTCATCAACACTTTGAAGGTCCACAGATTACAGAATGACCCCAGATGTGCATCGGAAACTACTACTGGTCTTCCATTGAACGATCAAAGCGTAGACTGTTTGAGACATTACTCTCATGGAGGAAAGTGCGCATGGTTCCTGTTGTATTCAATCCCGCTGCAATTTCTGTGTTTTATCAACACTCTGATAGTCCACTGATAACAGAATGCGTCCAGATGTGCATCGGAAACTACTACTGGTCTTCCAGGGAACGATCAAAGCATAGACTCTTTGATACATTACTCCCATGGAGGTAAGTGGGCATGGTGACTGTTGTATTCAATCCCGATGCAATTTCTGTGTTTCATCAACACTTTGACGGTCCACAAATTACAGATTGCCTCCAGATGTGCATCGGAAACTACTCCTGGTCTTCCAGGGAACGATGAAAGCGTAGACTGTTTGAGACTTTACTCCCATGGAGGAAAGTGCTCATGTTGACTTTTCTAATCAATCCCGAGGGCATTTCTGTGTTTCATCACCACTTTGAAGTTCCACAGATTACAGAATGCCTCCAGGTGTGCATCGGAAACTGCTACTGGTATTCCAGGGAACGATCAAAGCGTAGACAGTTTGTGACATTACTCCCATGGAGGAAAGTGGCATAGTGACTGTTGTATTCAATGCCGATGCAATTTCTGTGTTTCATCAACACTCTGATTGTCCACAGATTACAGAATGCCTCCAGATGTGCATCAGAAATTACTACTGGTCTTCCATTGAACGATCAAATCGTAGACTGTTTGAGACATTACTCTTATGGAGGAAAATTGCGCATAGTGACTGTTGTATTCAATCCCGATGCAACTTCTGTGTTTTGTCAACACTTTGATGGTCCACAGATTACAGAATGCCTCCAGATGTGCATCGGAAACTACTACTGGTCTTCCAGCGAACGATCAAAGCGTAGACTGTTTGAGACATTACTCCCATATAGGAAAGTGCGCATGGTAAATGTTGTACTCAATCCCGACGCAATATGCTGTGTTTCATCAACACTCAGATAGTCCCAAGACTACAGAATGCCTCCAGTTGTGCATCGAAAACTACTACTGGTCTTCCAGGAAACGTTCAAAGCGTAAACTGTTGAGCCATTACTCCCATGGAGGAAAATTGCGCATGGTGACTGCTGTATTCAATCTTGATGCAATTTCTGTGTTTAATCAACACTTTGAACGTCCACAGATTACAGAATGCCTCCATATGTGCATCGGAAGCTACAACTGGTCTTCCAGGGAACGATCAAAGCGTAAACTGTTTGAGACATTACTCCCATGGAGAAAATTGCTCATGGTGACTGTTGTATTCAATCCTGATGCAATTTCTGTGTTTCATCAACACTCTGATAGTCCACAGATTACAGAATGCAACCAGACGTGCATCGGCAACTCTTACAGGTCTTCCAGGGAACGATCAAAGCGTAGACTGATTGAGTCATTACTAACATGTAGGCAATTGCGCATGGTGACTGTTGTATTCAACCCCGATGCAATTTCTGTGTTTCATCAACACTCTGATAGACCACAGATTACAGAATGCCACCAGATGTGCATCGGAAACTACTAGTCGTCTTCCAGGGAACGATCAAAGCGTAGACTCTTTGAGACATTACTCCCATGGAGGAAAGTGCGCATGGTGACTGTTGTATTCACTCCCGATGCAATTTCTGTGTTTCAACAACACTCTGATAGTCCACAGATTACAGAATGCCTCCAGATATGCATCGGAAACTACTACTGGTCTTACAGGGAACGATCAAAGCGTAGACTGTTTGAGACATTACTCCCACATAGGAAAGTGCGCATGGTTACCGTTCTATTCAATCCCGATGTAATTTTTGTGTTTCAACAACACTCTGATAGTCCACAGATTACAGAACGACTCCAGATGTGCATCGGAAACTACTACTGGTCTTCCAGGAAACGATCAAAGCGTAGACTGTTTGAGGCATTACTCCCATGGAGGAAAGTGCGCATGGTAACTATTGTATTCAATCCCGATGCAATTTCTGTGTTTCAACAACACTCTGATAGTCCACAGATTACAGAATGCCTCCAGATGTGCATCGGAAACTACTACTGGTCTTCCAGGGAACGATCAAAGCGTAGACAGTTTGAGACATTACTCCCATATAGGAAAGTGCGCATGGTAAATGTTGTACTCAATCCCGACGCAATATCTGTGTTTCATCAACACTCAGATAGCCCCCAGATTACAGAATGCCTCCAGATGTGCATCGGAAACTACTACTGGTCTTCCAGGAAACGATCAAAGCGTAGACTGTTTGAGACATTACTCCCATTAAGGATAGTTCGCATGAGGACTGTTGTAGTCAATCCCGATGCAATTTCTGTGTTTCATCAACACTTCGAAGGTCCACAGATTACAGAATGAACCCAGATGTGCATCGGAAACTACTACTGGTCTTGCATGGAACAATCAAAGCGTAGACTGTTTGAGACATTACTCTTATAGAGAAAAGTCCACATGGTGCATGTTGTATTCAATACCGATGCAATTTCTGAGTTTCATCAACACTTTGAAGGTCCACAGATTACAGAATGCCTCCAGATGTGCATCGGAAACTACTACTGGTCTTCCATTGAACGATCAAAGCGTAGACTGTTTGAGACATTACTCCCGTTAAGGATAGTTCGCATGAGGACTGTTGTAGTCAATCCCGATGCAATTTCTGTGTTTCATCAACACTTTGAAGGTCCACAGATTACAGAATGCCCCCAGATGTGCATCGGAAACTACTACTGGTCTTCCATTGACCGATCAAACCGTAGACTGTTTGAGACATTACTCTCATTCAGGAAAGTGCGCATGGTTCCTGTTGTATTCAATCCCGATGCAATTTCTGTGTTCCATCAACACTCTGATAGTCCACTGATAACAGAATGCGTCCATATGTGCATCGGAAACTACTACTGGTCTTCCAGGGAACGATCAAAGCGTAGACTGTTTGATACATTACCCCCATGGAGGTAAGTGAGCATGGTGACTGTTGTATTCAATCCCGATGCAATTTCTGTGTTTCAGCAACACTTTGACGGTCCACAAATTACAGATTGCCTCCAGATGTTCATCGGAAACTACTACTGGACTTCCAGGGAACGATGAAATCTTAGACTGTTCAAGACAATACTACCACGGAGGAAAGTGCGCACGGTGACTGTTGTATTCAATCAAGACGCAATTTCTGTCTTTCATCAACACTCAGATAGTCCCCAGATTACAGAATGCCTCCAGATGTGCATCGGAAACTACTACTGATCTTCCAGGGAACGATCAAAGCGTAGACTGTTCGAGACTTTACTCCCATGGAGGAAAGTGCGCATGTTGACTGTTGTATTTAATCCCGAGGGAATTTCTGTGTTTCATCACTACTTTGAAGGTCCACAGATTACAGAATGCCTCCAGGTGTGCATCGGAAACTACTACTGGTATTCCAGGGAACGATCAAAGCGTAGACTGTTTGAGACATTACTCCCACATAGGAAAGTGCGAATGGTTACTGTTCTATTCAATCCCGATGCTATTTCTGTGTTTCATCAACACTTTGAAGGTCCACAGATAACAGAATGACCCAAGATGTGCATCGGAAACTACTACTGGTCTTGCATGGAACAATCAAAGCGTAGACTGTTTGAGACATTACTCTTATGGAGAAAAGTCCACATGGTGCATGTTGTATTCAATACCGATGCAATTTCTGTGTTTCATTAACACTCTGATAGTCCCCAGATTACTGAATGCCCCCAGATGTGCATCGGAATCTACTACTGGTCTTCCAGGGAACGATCAAAGCGTAATCTGTTTGAGACATTACTGCCATGGAGGAAAGGGCGCATGGTGACTGTTGTATTCAATCCCGATGAAATTTCTGTGTTTCAACAACACTCTGATAGTCCACAGATTAAAGAATGCCTCCAGATGTGCATCGGAAACTACTACTGGTCATCCAGGGAATGATTAAAGCGTAGACTGTCTCAGAGATTACTCCTATGGAGGAAAATGCGCATGATGACTGTTGTATTCAATCCCGATGCAATTTCTGTGTTTCATCATCACTCTGATAGTCCACAGATTAAAGAATGCAACCAGACGTGCATCGGAAACTCTTACAGGTCTTCCAGGGAACGATCAAAGCGTAGACTGTTAGAGACATTACTCCCATGGAGGTACGTGAGCATGGTGACTGTTGTATTCAATCCCAATGCAATTTCTGTGTTTCATCAACACTCTGATAGTCCACAGTTTACAGAATGTCTCCAGATGTGCATCGGAAACTACCACTGGTCTTCCAGGGAACGATCAAAGCGTAGACTGTTTGAGACATTACTAACATGTAGGCAATTGCGCATGGTGACTGTTGTATTCAACCCCGATGAAATTTCTGTGTTTCATCAATACTCTGATAGACCACAGATTACAGAATGCCACCAGATGTACATCGGAAACTACTAGTCGTCTTCCAGGGAACGATCAAAGCGTAGACTCTTTGAGACATTACTCCCATGGAGGAAAGTGCGCATGGTGACTGTTGTATTCACTCCTGATGCAATTTCTGTGTTTCACCAACACTCTCATAGTCCACAGATTACAGAATGCCTCCAGATGTGCATCGGAAACTACTACTGGTCTTCCAGGGAACGATCAAAGCGTAGACTGTCTGAGACATTACTCCCACATAGGAAAGTGCACATGGTTACCGTTCTATTCAATCCCGATGCAATTTTTGTGTTTCAACAACACTCTGATAGTCCACAGATTACAGAATGCCTCCAGATGTGCATCGGAAACTACTACTGGTCTTCCAGGAAACGATCAAAGCGTAGACTGTTTGATACATTACTCCCATGGGGGAAAGTGCGCATGGTAACTATTGTATTCAATCCCGATGCAATATCTGTGTTTCATCAACACTCAGATAGCCCCCAGATTACAGAATGCCTCCAGAAGTGCATCCTAAACTAATACTGGTCTTCCAGGGAACGATCAAAGTGTAGACTGTTTGAGACATTACTCCCATTAAGGATAGTTTGCATGAGGACTGTTGTTGTCAATCCCGATGCAATTTCTGTGTTTCATCAACACTTTGAAGGTCCACAGATTAGAGAATGCCCCCAGATGTGCATCGGAAACTACTACTGGTCTTCCATTGAACGATCAAAAACGTACACTGTTTGAGACATTACTCTCATGGAGGAAAGTGCGCATGGTTCCTGTTGTATTCAATCCCGATGCAATTTCTGTGTTTCATCAACACTCTGATAGTCCACTGATAACAGAATGCGTCCAGATGTGCATCGGAAACTACTACTGGTCTTCCAGGGAACGATCAAAGCGTAGACTCTTTGATACATTAATCCCATGGAGGTAAGTGAGCATGGTTCCTGTTGTATTCAATCCCGATGCAATTTCTGTGTTTCATCAACACTTTGACGGTCCACAAATTACAGATTGCCTCCAGATGTGCATCGGAAACTACTACTGGTCTTCCAGGGAACGATGAAAGCGTAGACTGTTCGAGACATTACTCCCATGGAGGAAAGTGCGCACGGTGACTGTTGTATACAATCAAGACGCAATTTCTGTGTTTCATCAACACTCAGATAGTCCCTAGATTACAGAATGCCTCCAGGTGTGCATCGCAAACTACTACATGTCTTCCAGGGAAAGATCAAAGCGTAGACTGTTTGAGACTTTACTCCCATTAAGGATAGTTCGCATGAGGACTGTTGTAGTCAATCCCGAGGGAATTTCTGTGTTTCATCACCACTTTGAAGGTCCACAGATTACAGAGAGCCTCCAGATGTGCATCGGATACTACTACTGGTCTTCCAGGGAACGATCAAAGCGTACACTCTTTGAGACATTACTCCCACATAGGAAAGTGCGCATGCTTACTGTTCTATTCAATCCCGATGCAATTTTTGTGTTTCAACAACACTCTGATAGTCCACAGATTACAGAATGCCTCCAGATGTGCATCGGAAACTACTACTGGTCTTCCAGGAAACGATCAAAGCGTAGACTGTTTGATACATTACTCCCATGGAGGAAAGTGCGCATGGTAACTATTGTATTCAATCCCGATGCAATTTCTGTGTTTCAACAACACTCTGATAGTCCACAGATTACAGAATGCCTCCAGATGTGCATCGGAAACTACTACTGGTCTTCCAGTGAACGATCAAAGCGTAGACTGTTTGAGACATTACTCCCATATAGGAAAGTGCGCATGGTAAATGTTGTACTCAATCCCGACGCAATATCTGTGTTTCATCAACACTCAGATAGCCCCCAGATTACAGAATGCCTCCAGATGTGCATCGGAAACTACTACTGGTCTTCCAGGGAACGATCAAAGCGTAGAATGTTTGAGACATTACTCCCATTAAGGATAGTTCGCATGAGGACTGTTGTAGTCAATCGCGATGCAATTTCTGTGTTTCATCAACACTTTGAAGGTCCACAGATTACAGAATGACCCCAGATGTGCATCGGAAACTACTACTGGTCTTCCATTGAACGATCAAAGCGTAGACTGTTTGAGACATTACTCTCATGGAGGAAAGTGCGCATGGTTCCTGTTGTATTCAATCCCGATGCAATTTCTGTGTTTTATCAACACTCTGATAGTCCACTGATAACAGAATGCGTCCAGATGTGCATCGGAAACTACTACTGGTCTTCCAGGGAACGATCAAATCATAGACTCTTTGATACATTACTCCCATGGAGGTAAGTGGGCATGGTGACTGTTGTATTCAATCCCAATGCAATTTCTGTGTTTCATCAACACTCTGATAGTCCACAGTTTACAGAATGCCTCCAGATGTGCATCGGAAACTACCACTGGTCTTCCAGGGAACGATCAAAGCGTAGACTGTTTGAGTCATTACTAACATGTAGGCAATTGCGCATGGTGACTGTTGTATTCAACCCCGATGCAATTTCTGTGTTTCATCAACACTCTGATAGACCACAGATTACAGAATGCCACCAGATGTGCATCGGAAACTACTAGTCGTCTTCCAGGGAACGATCAAAGCGTAGACTCTTTGAGACATTACTCCCATGGAGGAAAGTGCGCATGGTGACTGTTGTATTCACTCCCGATGCAATTTCTGTGTTTCAACAACACTCTGATAGTCCACAGATTACAGAATGCCTCCGGATATGCATCGGAAACTACTACTGGTCTTCCAGGGAACGATCAAAGCGTAGACTGTTTGAGACATTACTCCCACATAGGAAAGTGCGCATGGTTACCGTTCTATTCAATCCCGATGTAATTTTTGTGTTTCAACAACACTCTGATAGTCCACAGATTACAGAACGCCTCCAGATGTGCATCGGAAACTACTACTGGTCTTCCAGGAAACGATCAAAGCGTAGACTGTTTGAGGCATTACTCCCATGGAGGAAAGTGCGCATGGTAACTATTGTATTCAATCCCGATGCAATTTCTGTGTTTCAACAACACTCTGATAGTCCACAGATTACAGAATGCCTCCAGATGTGCATCGGAAACTACTACTGGTCTTCCAGGGAACGATCAAAGCGTAGACAGTTTGAGACATTACTCCCATATAGGAAAGTGTTCATGGTAAATGTTGTACTCAATCCCGACGCAATATCTGTGTTTCATCAACACTCAGATAGCCCCCAGATTACAGAATGCCTCCAGATGTGCATCGGAAACTACTACTGGTCTTCCAGGAAACGATCAAAGAGTAGACTGTTTGAGACATTACTCCCATTAAGGACAGTTCGCATGAGGACTGTTGTAGTCAATCCCGATGCAATTTCTGTGTTTCATCAACACTTCGAAGGTCCACAGATTACAGAATGACCCCAGATGTGCATCGGAAACTACTACTGGTCTTGCATGGAACAATGAAAGCTTAGACTGTTTGAGACATTACTCTTATAGAGAAAAGTCCACATGGTGCATGTTGTATTCAATACCGATGCAATTTCTGAGTTTCATTAACACTCTGATAGTCCCAAGATTACAGAATGCCCCCAGATGTGCATCGCAATCTACTACTGGTCTTCCAGGGAACGATCAAAGCGTAGACTGTTTGAGACATTACTCCCGTTAAGGATAGTTCGCATGAGGACTGTTGTAGTCAATCCCGATGCAATTTCTGTGTTTCATCAACACTTTGAAGGTCCACAGATTACAGAATGCCCCCAGATGTGCATCGGAAACTACTACTGGTCTTCCATTGAACGATCAAACCGTACACTGTTTGAGACATTACTCTCATTCAGGAAAGTGCGCATGGTTCCTGTTGTATTCAATCCCGATGCAATTTCTGTGTTCCATCAACACTCTGATAGTCACTGATAACAGAATGCGTCCATATGTGCATCGGAAACTACTACTGGTCTTCCAGGGAACGATCAAAGCGTAGACTGTTTGATACATTACCCCCATGGAGGTAAGTGAGCATGGTGACTGTTGTATTCAATCCCGATGCAATTTCTGTGTTTCAGCAACACTTTGACGGTCCACAAATTACAGATTGCCTCCAGATGTTCATCGGAAACTACTACTGGACTTCCAGGGAACGATGAAATCTTAGACTGTTCGAGACATTACTACCACGGAGGAAAGTGCGCACGGTGACTGTTGTATTCAATCAAGACGCAATTTCTGTCTTTCATCAACACTCAGATAGTCCCCAGATTACAGAATGCCTCCAGATGTGCATCGGAAACTACTACTGATCTTCCAGGGAACGATCAAAGCGTAGACTGTTCGAGACTTTACTCCCATGGAGGAAAGTGCGCATGTCGACTGTTGTATTCAATCCCGAGGGAATTTCTGTGTTTCATCACTACTTTGAAGGTCCACAGATTACAGAATACCTCCAGGTGTGCATCGGAAACTACTACTGGTATTCCAGGGAACGATCAAAGCGTAGACTGTTTGAGACATTACTCCCACATAGGAAAGTGCGAATGGTTACTGTTCTATTCAATCCCGATGCTATTTCTGTGTTTCATCAACACTTTGAAGGTCCACAGATTACAGAATGACCCAAGATGTGCATCGGAAACTACTACTGGTCTTGCATGGAACAATCAAAGCGTAGACTGTTTGAGACATTACTCTTATGGAGAAAAGTCCACATGGTGCATGTTGTATTCAATACCGATGCAATTTCCGTGTTTCATTAACACTCTGATAGTCCCCAGATTACTGAATGCCCCCAGATGTGCATCGGAATCTACTACTGGTCTTCCAGGGAACGATCAAAGCGTAATCTGTTTGAGACATTACTGCCATGGAGGAAAGGGCGCATGGTGACTGTTGTATTCAATCCCGATGAAATTTCTGTGTTTCAACAACACTCTGATAGTCCACAGATTACAGAATGCCTCCAGATGTGCATCGGAAACTACTACTGGTCATCCATTGAATGATTAAAGCGTAGACTGTCTCAGAGATTACTCCTATGGAGGAAAATGCGCATGATGACTGTTGTATTCAATCCCGATGCAATTTCTGTGTTTCATCATCACTCTGATAGTCCACAGATTAAAGAATGCAACCAGACGTGCATCGGAAACACTTACAGGTCTTCCAGGGAACGATCAAAGCGTAGACTGTTAGAGACACTACTCCCATGGAGGTACGTGAGCATGGTGACTGTTGTATTCAATCCCAATGCAATTTCTGTGTTTCATCAACACTCTGATAGTCCACAGTTTACAGAATGTCTCCAGATGTGCATCGGAAACTACCACTGGTCTTCCAGGGAACGATCAAAGCGTAGACTGTTTGAGACATTACTAACATGTAGGCAATTGCGCATGGTGACTGTTGTATTCAACCCCGATGCAATTTCTGTGTTTCATCAACACTCTGATAGACCACAGATTACAGAATGCCACCAGATGTGCATCGGAAACTACTAGTCGTCTTCCAGGGAACGATCAAAGCGTAGACTCTTTGAGACATTACTCCCATGGAGGAAAGTGCGCATGGTGACTGTTGTATTCACTCCTGATGCAATTTCTGTGTTTCACCAACACTCTCATAGTCCACAGATTACAGAATGCCTCCAGATGTGCATCGGAAACTACTACTGGTCTTCCAGGGAACGATCAAAGCGTAGACTGTTTGAGACATTACTCCCACATAGGAAAGTGCACATGGTTACCGTTCTATTCAATCCCGATGCAATTTTTGTGTTTCAACAACACTCTGATAGTCCACAGATTACAGAATGCCTCCAGATGTGCATCGCAAACTACTACTGGTCTTCCAGGAAACGATCAAAGCGTAGACTGTTTGATACATTACTCCCATGGGGGAAAGTGCGCATGGTAACTATTGTATTCAATCCCGATGCAATATCTGTGTTTCATCAACACTCAGATAGCCCCCAGATTACAGAATGCCTCCAGATGTGCATCCTAAACTAATACTGGTCTTCCAGGGAACGATCAAAGTGTAGACTGTTTGAGACATTACTCCCATTAAGGATAGTTTGCATGAGGACTGTTGTTGTCAATCCCGATGCAATTTCTGTGTTTCATCAACACTTTGAAGGTCCACAGATTAGAGAATGCCCCCAGATGTGCATCGGAAACTACTACTGGTCTTCCATTGAACGATCAAAGCGTAGACTGTTTGAGACATTACTCTCATGGAGGAAAGTGCGCATGGTTCCTGTTGTATTCAATCCCGATGCAATTTCTGTGTTTCATCAACACTCTGATAGTCCACTGATAACAGAATGCGTCCAGATGTGCATCGGAAACTACTACTGGTCTTCCAGGGAGCGATGAAAGCGTAGACTGTTCGAGACATTACTCCCATGGAGGAAAGTGCGCACGGTGACTGTTGTATACAATCAAGACGCAATTTCTGTGTTTCATCAACACTCAGATAGTCCCTAGATTACAGAATGCCTCCAGGTGTGCATCGGAAACTACTACATGTCTTCCAGGGAAAGATCAAAGCGTAGACTGTTTGAGACTTTACTCCCATGGAGGAAAGTGCGCAAGTTGACTGTTGTATTCAATCCCGATGCAATTTCTGTGTTTTTAGTCAACACTTTAATGGTCCACAGATTACAGAATGCCTATAGATGTGCATCGGAAACTACTACTGGTCTTCCAGGGAACGATCAAAGCGTAGACTGTTTGAGACATTACTCCCATATAGGAAAGTGCGTATGGTAAATGTTGTACTCAATCCCGACGCAATATCTGTGTTTCATCAACACTCTGATAGCCCCCAGATTACAGAATGCCTCGAGATGTGCATCGGAACTACTACTGGTCTTCCAGGGAACGATCAAAGCGTAGACTATTTGAGACAATACTCCCATTAAGGATAGTTCGCATGAAGACTGTTGTAGTCAATCCCGATGCAATTTCTGTGTTTCATCAACACTTTGAAGGTCCACAGATTACAGAATGACCCCAGATGTGCATCGGAAACTACTACTGGTCTTCCAATGAACGATCAAAGCGTAGACTGTTTGAGACATTACTCTCATGGAGGAAAGTGCGCATGGTTCCTGTTGTATTCAATCCCGATGCAATTTCTGTGTTTTATCAACACCCTGATAGTCCACTGATAAGAGAATGCGACCAGATGTGCATCGGAAACTACTACTGGTCTTCCAGGGAACGATCAAAGCCTAGACTCTTTGATACATTACTCCCATGGAGGTAAGTGAGCATGGTGACTGTTGTATTCAATCCCGATGCAATTTCTGTGTTTCATCAACACTTTTACGGTCCACAAATTACAGATTGCCTCCAGATGTGCATCGGAAACTACTACTGGTCTTCCAGGGAACGATGAAAACGTAGACTGTTCGAGACATTACTCCCATGGAGGAAAGTGCGCACGGTGACTGTTGTATTCAATCCCGACGCAATTTCTGTGTTTCATCAACACTCAGATAGTCCCCAGATTACAGAATGCCTCTAGATGTGCATCGGAAACTACTACTGGTCTTCCAGGGAACGATCAAATCGTACACTGTTTGAGACATTACTCCCATATAGGAAAGTGCGCATGGTAAATGTTGTACACAATCCCGACGCAATATCTGTGTTTCATCAACACTCAGATAGTCCCCAGATTACAGAATGCCTCCTGATGTGCATCGGAAACCACTACTGGTCTTCCAGGGAACGATCAAAGTGTAGACTGTTTGAGACATTACTCCCATTAAGGATAGTTCGCATGAGGACTGTTGTAGTCAATCCCGATGCAATTTCTGTGTTTCTTCAACACTTTGAAGGTCCACAGATTACAGAATGCCCCCAGATGTGCATCGGAAACTACTACTGGTCTTCCATTGAACGATCAAAGCGTAGACTGTTTGAGACAATACTCTCATGGAGGAAAGTGCGCATGGTTCCTGTTGTATTCAATCCCGATGCAATTTCTGTGTTTCATCAACACTCTGATAGTCCACTGATAACAGAATGCGTCCAGATGTGCATCGGAAACTACTACTGGTCTTCCAGGGAACGATCAAAGCGTAGACTGTTTGATACATTAATCCCATGGAGGTAAGAGAGCATTATGACTGTTGTATTCAATCCCGATGCAATTTCTGTGTTTCATCAACACTTTGACGGTCCACAAATTACAGATTGCCTCCAGATGTGCATCGGAAACTACTACTGGTCTTCCAGGGAACGATGAAAGCGTAGACTGTTCGAGAGGTTACTCCCATGGAGGAAAGTGCGCACGGTGACTGTTGTATTCAATCAAGACGCAATTTCTGTGTTTCATCAACACTCAGATAGTCCCCAGATTACAGAATGCCTCCAGATGTGCATCGGAAACTACTACTGGTCTTCCATTGAACGATCAAAGCGTAGACTGTTTGAGACATTACTCTCATGGAGGAAAGTGCGCATGGTTCCTGTTGTATTCAATCCCGATGCAATTTCTGTGTTTTATGAACACTCTGATAGTCCACTGATAACAGAATGCGTCCAGATGTGCATCGGAAACTACTACTGGTCTTCCATAGAACGATGAAAGCGTAGACTGTTCGAGACATTACTCCCATGGAGGAAAGTGCGCTCGATGACTGTTGTATTCAATCCCGACGCAATTTCTGTGTTTCATCAACACTCAGATAGTCCCCAGATTACAGATTGCCTCCAGATGTGCATCGGAAACTACTACTGGTCTTCCAGGGAACGATCAAAGCGTAGACTGTTTGAGACTTTACTCCCACGGAGGAAAGTGCGCATGTTGACCTTTGTATTCAATCCCGAGGGCATTTCTGTGTTTCATCACCACTTTGAAGTTCCACAGATTACAGAATGCCGCCAGGTGTGCATCGGAAACTACTACTGGTCTTCCAGGGAACGATCAAAGCGTAGACTATTTGAGACATTACTCCCATTAAGGATAGTTCGCATGAGGACTGTTGTAGTCAATCCCGATGCAATTTCTGTGTTTCATCAACACTTTGAAGGTCCACAGATTACAGAATGACCCCAGATGTGCATCGGAAACTACTACTGGTCTTCCAATGAACGATCAAAGCGTAGACTGTTTGAGACATTACTCTCATGGAGGAAAGTGCGCATGGTTCCTGTTGTATTCAATCCCGATGCAATTTCTGTGTTTTATCAACACCCTGATAGTCCACTGATAAGAGAATGCGACCAGATGTGCATCGGAAACTACTACTGGTCTTCCAGGGAACGATCAAAGCGTAGACTCTTTGATACATTACTCCCATGGAGGTAAGTGAGCATGGTGACTGTTGTATTCAATCCCGATGCAATTTCTGTGTTTCATCAACACTTTGACGGTCCACAAATTACAGATTGCCTCCAGATGTGCATCGGAAACTACTACTGGTCTTCCAGGGAACGATGAAAGCGTAGACTGTTCGAGACATTACTCCCATGGAGGAAAGTGCGCACGGTGACTGTTGTATTCAATCCCGACGCAATTTCTGTGTTTCATCAACACTCAGATAGTCCCCAGATTACAGAATGCCACCAGATGTGCATCGGAAACTACTACTGGTCTTCCAGGGAACGATCAAATCGTACACTGTTTGAGACATTACTCCCATATAGGAAAGTGCGCATGGTAAATGTTGTACTCAATCCCGACGCAATATCTGTGTTTCATCAACACTCAGATAGTCCCCAGATTACAGAATGCCTCCTGATGTGCATCGGAAACCACTACTGGTCTTCCAGGGAACGATCAAAGTGTAGACTGTTTGAGACATTACTCCCATTAAGGATAGTTCGCATGAGGACTGTTGTAGTCAATCCTGATGCAATTTCTGTGTTTCTTCAACACTTTGAAGGTCCACAGATTACAGAATGCCCCCAGATGTGCATCGGAAACTACTACTGGACTTCCATTGAACGATCAAAGCGTAGACTGTTTGAGACAATACTCTCATGGAGGAAAGTGCGCATGGTTCCTGTTGTATTCAATCCCGATGCAATTTCTGTGTTTCATCAACACTCTGATAGTCCACTGATAACAGAATGCGTCCAGATGTGCATCGGAAACTACTACTGGTCTTCCAGGGAACGATCAAAGCGTAGACTGTTTGATACATTAATCCCATGGAGGTAAGAGAGCATGGTGACTGTTGTATTCAATCCCGATGCAATTTCTGTGTTTCATCAACACTTTGACGGTCCACAAATTACAGATTGCCTCCAGATGTGAATCGGAAACTACTACTGGTCTTCCAGGGAACGATGAAAGCGTAGACTGTTCGAGAGGTTACTCCCATGGAGGAAAGTGCGCACGGTGACTGTTGTATTCAATCAAGACGCAATTTCTGTGTTTCATCAACACTCAGATAGTCCCCAGATTACAGAATGCCTCCAGATGTGCATCGGAAACTACTACTGGTCTTCCATTGAACGATCAAAGCGTAGACTGTTTGAGACATTACTCTCATGGAGGAAAGTGCGCATGGTTCCTGTTGTATTCAATCCCGATGCAATTTCTGTGTTTTATCAACACTCTGATAGTCCACTGATAACAGAATGCGTCCAGATGTGCATCGGAAACTACTACTGGTCTTCCAGGGAACGATCAAATCATAGACTCTTTGATACATTACTCCCATGGAGGTAAGTGGGCATGGTGACTGTTGTATTCAATCCCGATGCAATTTCTGTGTTTCATCAACACTCTGATAGTCCACAGTTTACAGAATGCCTCCAGATGTGCATCGGAAACTACCACTGGTCTTCCAGGGAACGATCAAAGCGTAGACTGTTTGAGTCATTACTAACATGTAGGCAATTGCGCATGGTGACTGTTGTATTCAACCCCGATGCAATTTCTGTGTTTCATCAACACTCTGATAGACCACAGATTACAGAATGCCACCAGATGTGCATCGGAAACTACTAGTCGTCTTCCAGGGAACGATCAAAGCGTAGACTCTTTGAGACATTACTCCCATGGAGGAAAGTGCGCATGGTGACTGTTGTATTCACTCCCGATGCAATTTCTGTGTTTCAACAACACTCTGATAGTCCACAGATTACAGAATGCCTCCGGATATGCATCGGAAACTACTACTGGTCTTCCAGGGAACGATCAAAGCGTAGACTGTTTGAGACATTACTCCCACATAGGAAAGTGCGCATGGTTACCGTTCTATTCAATCCCGATGTAATTTTTGTGTTTCAACAACACTCTGATAGTCCACAGATTACAGAACGCCTCCAGATGTGCATCGGAAACTACTACTGGTCTTCCAGGAAACGATCAAAGCGTAGACTGTTTGAGGCATTACTCCCATGGAGGAAAGTGCGCATGGTAACTATTGTATTCAATCCCGATGCAATTTCTGTGTTTCAACAACACTCTGATAGTCCACAGATTACAGAATGCCTCCAGATGTGCATCGGAAACTACTACTGGTCTTCCAGGGAACGATCAAAGCGTAGACAGTTTGAGACATTACTCCCATATAGGAAAGTGCGCATGGTAAATGTTGTACTCAATCCCGACGCAATATCTGTGTTTCATCAACACTCAGATAGCCCCCAGATTACAGAATGCCTCCAGATGTGCATCGGAAACTACTACTGGTCTTCCAGGAAACGATCAAAGAGTAGACTGTTTGAGACATTACTCCCATTAAGGACAGTTCGCATGAGGACTGTTGTAGTCAATCCCGATGCAATTTCTGTGTTTCATCAACACTTCGAAGGTCCACAGATTACAGAATGACCCCAGATGTGCATCGGAAACTACTACTGGTCTTGCATGGAACAATCAAAGCGTAGACTGTTTGAGACATTACTCTTATAGAGAAAAGTCCACATGGTGCATGTTGTATTCAATACCGATGCAATTTCTGAGTTTCATTAACACTCTGATAGTCCCAAGATTACAGAATGCCCCCAGATGTGCATCGCAATCTACTACTGGTCTTCCAGGGAACGATCAAAGCGTAGACTGTTTGAGACATTACTCCCGTTAAGGATAGTTCGCATGAGGACTGTTGTAGTCAATCCCGATGCAATTTCTGTGTTTCATCAACACTTTGAAGGTCCACAGATTACAGAATGCCCCCAGATGTGCATCGGAAACTACTACTGGTCTTCCATTGAACGATCAAACCGTACACTGTTTGAGACATTACTCTCATTCAGGAAAGTGCGCATGGTTCCTGTTGTATTCAATCCCGATGCAATTTCTGTGTTCCATCAACACTCTGATAGTCCACTGATAACAGAATGCGTCCATATGTGCATCGGAAACTACTACTGGTCTTCCAGGGAACGATCAAAGCGTAGACTGTTTGATACATTACCCCCATGGAGGTAAGTGAGCATGGTGACTGTTGTATTCAATCCCGATGCAATTTCTGTGTTTCAGCAACACTTTGACGGTCCACAAATTACAGATTGCCTCCAGATGTTCATCGGAAACAACTACTGGACTTCCAGGGAACGATGAAATCTTAGACTGTTCGAGACATTACTACCACGGAGGAAAGTGCGCACGGTGACTGTTGTATTCAATCAAGACGCAATTTCTGTCTTTCATCAACACTCAGATAGTCCCCAGATTACAGAATGCCTCCAGATGTGCATCGGAAACTACTACTGATCTTCCAGGGAACGATCAAAGCGTAGACTGTTCGAGACTTTACTCCCATGGAGGAAAGTGCGCATGTTGACTGTTGTATTCAATCCCGAGGGAATTTCTGTGTTTCATCACTACTTTGAAGGTCCACAGATTACAGAATGCCTCCAGGTGTGCATCGGAAACTACTACTGGTATTCCAGGGAAGGATCAAAGCGTAGACTGTTTGAGACATTACTCCCACATAGGAAAGTGCGAATGGTTACTGTTCTATTCAATCCCGATGCTATTTCTGTGTTTCATCAACACTTTGAAGGTCCACAGATTACAGAATGACCCAAGATGTGCATCGGAAACTACTACTGGTCTTGCATGGAACAATCAAAGCGTAGACTGTTTGAGACATTACTCTTATGGAGAAAAGTCCACATGGTGCATGTTGTATTCAATACCGATGCAATTTCTGTGTTTCATTAACACTCTGATAGTCCCCAGATTACTGAATGCCCCCAGATGTGCATCGGAATCTACTACTGGTCTTCCAGGGAACGATCAAAGCGTAATCTGTTTGAGACATTACTGCCATGGAGGAAAGGGCGCATGGTGACTGTTGTATTCAATCCCGATGAAATTTCTGTGTTTCAACAACACTCTGATAGTCCACAGATTACAGAATGCCTCCAGATGTGCATCGGAAACTACTACTGGTCATCCAGGGAATGATTAAAGCGTAGACTGTCTCAGAGATTACTCCTATGGAGGAAAATGCGCATGATGACTGTTGTATTCAATCCCGATGCAATTTCTGTGTTTCATCATCACTCTGATAGTCCACAGATTAAAGAATGCAACCAGACGTGCATCGGAAACTCTTACAGGTCTTCCAGGGAACGATCAAAGCGTAGACTGTTAGAGACACTACTCCCATGGAGGTACGTGAGCATGGTGACTGTTGTATTCAATCCCAATGCAATTTCTGTGTTTCATCAACACTCTGATAGTCCACAGTTTACAGAATGTCTCCAGATGTGCATCGGAAACTACCACTGGTCTTCCAGGGAACGATCAAAGCGTAGACTGTTTGAGACATTACTAACATGTAGGCAATTGCGCATGGTGACTGTTGTATTCAACCCCGATGCAATTTCTGTGTTTCATCAACACTCTGATAGACCACAGATTACAGAATGCCACCAGATGTGCATCGGAAACTACTAGTCGTCTTCCAGGGAACGATCAAAGCGTAGACTCTTTGAGACATTACTCCCATGGAGGAAAGTGCGCATGGTGACTGTTGTATTCACTCCTGATGCAATTTCTGTGTTTCACCAACACTCTCATAGTCCACAGATTACAGAATGCCTCCAGATGTGCATCGGAAACTACTACTGGTCTTCCAGGGAACGATCAAAGCGTAGACTGTTTGAGACATTACTCCCACATAGGAAAGTGCACATGGTTACCGTTCTATTCAATCCCGATGCAATTTTTGTGTTTCAACAACACTCTGATAGTCCACAGATTACAGAATGCCTCCAGATGTGCATCGCAAACTACTACTGGTCTTCCAGGAAACGATCAAAGCGTAGACTGTTTGATACATTACTCCCATGGGGGAAAGTGCGCATGGTAACTATTGTATTCAATCCCGATGCAATATCTGTGTTTCATCAACACTCAGATAGCCCCCAGATTACAGAATGCCTCCAGATGTGCATCCTAAACTAATACTGGTCTTCCAGGGAACGATCAAAGTGTAGACTGTTTGAGACATTACTCCCATTAAGTATAGTTTGCATGAGGACTGTTGTTGTCAATCCCGATGCAATTTCTGTGTTTCATCAACACTTTGAAGGTCCACAGATTAGAGAATGCCCCCAGATGTGCATCGGAAACTACTACTGGTCTTCCATTGAACGATCAAAGCGTAGACTGTTTGAGACATTACTCTCATGGAGGAAAGTGCGCATGGTTCCTGTTGTATTCAATCCCGATGCAATTTCTGTGTTTCATCAACACTCTGATAGTCCACTGATAACAGAATGCGTCCAGATGTGCATCGGAAACTACTACTGGTCTTCCAGGGAACGATCAAAGCGTAGACTCTTTGATACATTAATCCCATGGAGGTAAGTGAGCATGGTTCCTGTTGTATTCAATCCCGATGCAATTTCTGTGTTTCATCAACACTTTGACGGTCCACAAATTACAGATTGCCTCCAGATGTGCATCGGAAACTACTACTGGTCTTCCAGGGAACGATGAAAGCGTAGACTGTTCGAGACATTACTCCCATGGAGGAAAGTGCGCACGGTGACTGTTGTATACAATCAAGACGCAATTTCTGTGTTTCATCAACACTCAGATAGTCCCTAGATTACAGAATGCCTCCAGGTGTGCATCGGAAACTACTACATGTCTTCCAGGGAAAGATCAAAGCGTAGACTGTTTGAGACTTTACTCCCATGGAGGAAAGTGCGCAAGTTGACTGTTGTATTCAATCCCGAGGGAATTTCTGTGTTTCATCACCACTTTGAAGGTCCACAGATTACAGAATGCCTCCAAGTGTGCATGGGAAACTACTACTGGTCTTCCATAGAACGATGAAAGCGTAGACTGTTCGAGACATTACTCCCATGGAGGAAAGTGCGCACGGTGACTGTTGTATTTAATGCCGATGCAATTTCTGTGTTTCATCAACACTCTGATTGTCCACAGATTACAGAATGCCTCCAGATGTGCATCAGAAACTACTACTGGTCTTTCATTGAACGATCAAATCGTAGACTGTTTGAGACATTACTCTTATGGAGGAAAATTGCGCATGGTGACTGTTGTATTCAATCCCGATGCAATTTCTGTGTTTTTAGTCAACACTTTAATGGTCCACAGATTACAGAAAGCCTATAGATGTGCATCGGAAACTACTACTGGTCTTCCAGGGAACGATCAAAGCGTAGACTGTTTGAGACATTACTCCCATATAGGAAAGTGCGTATGGTAAATGTTGTACTCAATCCCGACGCAATATCTGTGTTTCATCAACACTCTGATAGCCCCCAGATTACAGAATGCCTCGAGATGTGCATCGGAACTACTACTGGTCTTCCAGGGAACGATCAAAGCGTAGACTATTTGAGACAATACTCCCATTAAGGATAGTTCGCATGAAGACTGTTGTAGTCAATCCCGATGCAATTTCTGTGTTTCATCAACACTTTGAAGGTCCACAGATTACAGAATGACCCCAGATGTGCATCGGAAACTACTACTGGTCTTCCAATGAACGATCAAAGCGTAGACTGTTTGAGACATTACTCTCATGGAGGAAAGTGCGCATGGTTCCTGTTGTATTCAATCCCGATGCAATTTCTGTGTTTTATCAACACCCTGATAGTCCACTGATAAGAGAATGCGACCAGATGTGCATCGGAAACTACTACTGGTCTTCCAGGGAACGATCAAAGCGTAGACTCTTTGATACATTACTCCCATGGAGGTAAGTGAGCATGGTGACTGTTGTATTCAATCCCGATGCAATTTCTGTGTTTCATCAACACTTTTACGGTCCACAAATTACAGATTGCCTCCAGATGTGCATCGGAAACTACTACTGGTCTTCCAGGGAACGATGAAAGCGTAGACTGTTCGAGACATTACTCCCATGGAGGAAAGTGCGCACGGTGACTGTTGTATTCAATCCCGACGCAATTTCTGTGTTTCATCAACACTCAGATAGTCCCCAGATTACAGAATGCCCCTAGATGTGCATCGGAAACTACTACTGGTCTTCCAGGGAACGATCAAATCGTACACTGTTTGAGACATTACTCCCATATAGGAAAGTGCGCATGGTAAATGTTGTACACAATCCCGACGCAATATCTGTGTTTCATCAACACTCAGATAGTCCCCAGATTACAGAATGCCTCCTGATGTGCATCGGAAACCACTACTGGTCTTCCAGGGAACGATCAAAGTGTAGACTGTTTGAGACATTACTCCCATTAAGGATAGTTCGCATGAGGACTGTTGTAGTCAATCCCGATGCAATTTCTGTGTTTCTTCAACACTTTGAAGGTCCACAGATTACAGAATGCCCCCAGATGTGCATCGGAAACTACTACTGGTCTTCCATTGAACGATCAAAGCGTAGACTGTTTGAGACAAAACTCTCATGGAGGAAAGTGCGCATGGTTCCTGTTGTATTCAATCCCGATGCAATTTCTGTGTTTCATCAACACTCTGATAGTCCACTGATAACAGAATGCGTCCAGATGTGCATCGGAAACTACTACTGGTCTTCCAGGGAACGATCAAAGCGTAGACTGTTTGATACATTAATCCCATGGAGGTAAGAGAGCATTATGACTGTTGTATTCAATCCCGATGCAATTTCTGTGTTTCATCAACACTTTGACGGTCCACAAATTACAGATTGCCTCCAGATGTGCATCGGAAACTACTACTGGTCTTCCAGGGAACGATGAAAGCGTAGACTGTTCGAGAGGTTACTCCCATGGAGGAAAGTGCGCACGGTGACTGTTGTATTCAATCAAGACGCAATTTCTGTGTTTCATCAACACTCAGATAGTCCCCAGATTACAGAATGCCTCCAGATGTGCATCGGAAACTACTACTGGTCTTCCATTGAACGATCAAAGCGTAGACTGTTTGAGACATTACTCTCATGGAGGAAAGTGCGCATGGTTCCTGTTGTATTCAATCCCGATGCAATTTCTGTGTTTTATGAACACTCTGATAGTCCACTGATAACAGAATGCGTCCAGATGTGCATCGGAAACTACTACTGGTCTTCCATAGAACGATGAAAGCGTAGACTGTTCGAGACATTACTCCCATGGAGGAAAGTGCGCTCGATGACTGTTGTATTCAATCCCGACGCAATTTCTGTGTTTCATCAACACTCAGATAGTCCCCAGATTACAGATTGCCTCCAGATGTGCATCGGAAACTACTACTGGTCTTCCAGGGAACGATCAAAGCGTAGACTGTTTGAGACTTTACTCCCACGGAGGAAAGTGCGCATGTTGACCTTTGTATTCAATCCCGAGGGCATTTCTGTGTTTCATCACCACTTTGAAGTTCCACAGATTACAGAATGCCGCCAGGTGTGCATCGGAAACTACTACTGGTCTTCCAGGGAACGATCAAAGCGTAGACTATTTGAGACATTACTCCCATTAAGGATAGTTCGCATGAGGACTGTTGTAGTCAATCCCGATGCAATTTCTGTGTTTCATCAACACTTTGAAGGTCCACAGATTACAGAATGACCCCAGATGTGCATCGGAAACTACTACTGGTCTTCCAATGAACGATCAAAGCGTAGACTGTTTGAGACATTACTCTCATGGAGGAAAGTGCGCATGGTTCCTGTTGTATTCAATCCCGATGCAATTTCTGTGTTTTATCAACACCCTGCTAGTCCACTGATAAGAGAATGCGACCAGATGTGCATCGGAAACTACTACTGGTCTTCCAGGGAACGATCAAAGCGTAGACTCTTTGATACATTACTCCCATGGAGGTAAGTGAGCATGGTGACTGTTGTATTCAATCCCGATGCAATTTCTGTGTTTCATCAACACTTTGACGGTCCACAAATTACAGATTGCCTCCAGATGTGCATCGGAAACTACTACTGGTCTTCCAGGGAACGATGAAAGCGTAGACTGTTCGAGACATTACTCCCATGGAGGAAAGTGCGCACGGTGACTGTTGTATTCAATCAAGACGCAATTTCTGTGTTTCATCAACACTCAGATAGTCCCCAGATTACAGAATGCCTCCAGATGTGCATCGGAAACTACTACTGGTCTTCCAGGGAACGATCAAATCGTACACTGTTTGAGACATTACTCCCATATAGGAAAGTGCGCATGGTAAATGTTGTACTCAATCCCGACGCAATATCTGTGTTTCATCAACACTCAGATAGTCCCCAGATTACAGAATGCCTCCTGATGTGCATCGGAAACCACTACTGGTCTTCCAGGGAACGATCAAAGTGTAGACTGTTTGAGACATTACTCCCATTAAGGATAGTTCGCATGAGGACTGTTTTAGTCAATCCTGATGCAATTTCTGTGTTTCTTCAACACTTTGAAGGTCCACAGATTACAGAATGCCCCCAGATGTGCATCGGAAACTACAACTGGACTTCCATTGAACGATCAAAGCGTAGACTGTTTGAGACAATACTCTCATGGAGGAAAGTGCGCATGGTTCCTGTTGTATTCAATCCCGATGCAATTTCTGTGTTTCATCAACACTCTGATAGTCCACTGATAACAGAATGCGTCCAGATGTGCATCGGAAACTACTACTGGTCTTCCAGGGAACGATCAAAGCGTAGACTGTTTGATACATTAATCCCATGGAGGTAAGAGAGCATGGTGACTGTTGTATTCAATCCCGATGCAATTTCTGTGTTTCATCAACACTTTGACGGTCCACAAATTACAGATTGCCTCCAGATGTGCATCGGAAACTACTACTGGTCTTCCAGGGAACGATGAAAGCGTAGACTGTTCGAGAGGTTACTCCCATGGAGGAAAGTGCGCACGGTGACTGTTGTATTCAATCAAGACGCAATTTCTGTGTTTCATCAACACTCAGATAGTCCCCAGATTACAGAATGCCTCCAGATGTGCATCGGAAACTACTACTGGTCTTCCATTGAACGATCAAAGCGTAGACTGTTTGAGACATTACTCTCATGGAGGAAAGTGCGCATGGTTCCTGTTGTATTCAATCCCGATGCAATTTCTGTGTTTTATGAACACTCTGATAGTCCACTGATAACAGAATGCGTCCAGATGTGCATCGGAAACTACTACTGGTCTTCCATAGAACGATGAAAGCGTAGACTGTTCGAGACATTACTCCCATGGAGGAAAGTGCGCTCGATGACTGTTGTATTCAATCCCGACGCAATTTCTGTGTTTCATCAACACTCAGATAGTCCCCAGATTACAGATTGCCTCCAGATGTGCATCGGAAACTACTACTGGTCTTCCAGGGAACGATCAAAGCGTAGACTGTTTGAGACTTTACTCCCACGGAGGAAAGTGCGCATGTTGACCTTTGTATTCAATCCCGAGGGCATTTCTGTGTTTCATCACCACTTTGAAGTTCCACAGATTACAGAATGCCGCCAGGTGTGCATCGGAAACTACTACTGGTCTTCCAGGGAACGATCAAAGCGTAGACAGTTTGTGACATTTCTCGCATGGAGGAAAGTGCGCATAGTGACTGTTGTATTCAATGCCGATGCAATTTCTGTGTTTCATCAACACTCTGATTGTCCACAGATTACAGAATGCCTCCAGATGTGCATCAGAAACTACTACTGGTCTTCCATTGAACGATCAAATCGTAGACTATTTGAGACATTACACTTATGGAGGAAAATTGTGCATGGTGACTGTTGTATTCAATCCCGATGCAATTTCTGTGTTTTGTCAACACTTTGATAGTCCACAGATTACAGATTGCCTATAGATGTGCATCGGAAACTACTACTGGTCTTCCAGGGAACGATCAAAGCGTAGACTGTTTGAGACTTTACTCACATGGGGGAAAGTGCGCATATTGACTTTTGTATTCAATCCCGCGGGCATTTCTGTGTTTTATCACCACTTTGAATGTCCACAGATTACAGAATGCCTCCAAATGTGCATCGGAAACTACTACTGGTCTTCCATAGAACGATGAAAGCGTAGACTGTTCGAGACATTACTCCCATGGAGGAAAGTGCGCACGGTGACGGTTGTATTCAATGCCGATGCAATTTCTGTGTTTCATCAACACTCTGATTGTCCACAGATTACAGAATGCCTATAGATGTGCATCGGAAACTACTACTGGTCTTCCAGGGAACGATCAAAGCGTAGACTGTTTGAGACATTACTCCCATATAGGAAAGTGCGCATGGTAAATGTTGTACTCAATCCCGACGCAATATCTGTGTTTCATCAACACTCTGATAGCCCCCAGATTACAGAATGCCTCGAGATGTGCATAGTAAACTACTACTGGTCTTCCAGGGAACGATCAAAGCGTAGACTGTTTGAGACATTACTCCCATTAAGGATAGTTCGCATGAGGACTGTTGTAGTCAATCCCGATGCAATTTCTGTGTTTCATCAACACTTTGAAGGTCCACAGATTACAGAATAACCCCAGATGTGCATCGGAAACTTCTACTGGTCTTCCAATGAACGATCAAAGCGTAGACTGTTTGAGACATTACTCTCATGGAGGAAAGTGCGCATGGTTCCTGTTGTATTCAATCCGGATGCAATTTCTGTGTTTTATCAACACCCTGATAGTCAACTGATAACAGAATGCGACCAGATGTGCATCGGAAACTACTACTGGTCTTCCAGGGAACGATCAAAGCGTAGACTCTTTGATACATTACTCCCATGGAGGTAAGCGAGCATGGTGACTGTTGTATTCAATCCCGATGCAATTTCTGTGTTTCATCAACACTTTGACGGTCCACAAATTACAGATTGCCCCAGATGTGCATCGGAAGCTACTACTGGTCTTCCAGGGAACGATGAAAGCGTAGACTGTTCGAGACATTACTCCCATGGAGGAAAGTGCGCACGGTGACTGTTGTATTCAATCCCGACGCAATTTCTGTGTTTCATCAACACTCAGATAGTCCCCAGATTACAGAATGCCTCCAGATGTGCATCGGAAACTACTACTGGTCTTCCAGGGAACGATCAAAGCGTACACTGTTTGAGACATTACTCCCATATAGGAAAGTGCGCCTGGTAAATGTTGTACTCAATCCCGACGCAATACCTGTGTTTCATCAACACTCAGATAGTCCCCAGATTACAGAATGCCTCCTGATGTGCATCGGAAACCACTACTGGTCTTCCAGGGAACGATAAAAGTGTAGACTGTTTGAGACATTACTCCCATTAAGGATAGTTCGCATGAGGACAGTTGTAGTCAATCCCGATGCAATTTCTGTGTTTCATCAACACTTTGAAGGTCCACAGATTACAGAATGCCCCCAGATGTGCATCGGAAACTACTACTGGTCTTCCATTGAACGATCAAAGCGTAGACTGTTTGAGTCATTACTCTCATGGAGGAAAGTGCGCATGGTTCCTGTTGTATTCAATCCCGATGCAATTTCTGTGTTTCATCAACACTCTGATAGTCCACTGATAACAGAATGCGTCCAGATGTGCATCGGAAACTACTACTGGTCTTCCAGGGAACGATCAAAGCGTAGACTGTTTGATACATTAATCCCATGGAGGTAAGAGAGCATGGTGACTGTTGTATTCAATCCCGATGCAATTTCTGTGTTTCATCAACACTTTGACGGTCCACAAATTACAGATTGCCTCCAGATGTGCATCGGAAACTACTACTGGTCTTCCAGGGAACGATGAAAGCGTAGACTGTTCGAGAGGTTACTCCCATGGAGGAAAGTGCGCACGGTGACTGTTGTATTCAATCAAGACGCAATTTCTGTGTTTTATCAACACTCAGATAGTCCCCAGATTACAGAATATCTCCAGATGTGCATCGGAAACTACTACTGGTCTTCCATTGAACGATCAAAGCTTAGACTGTTTGAGACATTACTCTCATGGAGGAAAGTGCGCATTGTTCCTGTTGTATTCAATCCCGATGCAATTTCTGTGTTTTATGAACACTCTGATAGTCCACTGATAACAGAATGCGTCCAGATGTGCATCGGAAACTACTACTGGTCTTTCAGGGAACGATCAAAGCGTAGCCTCTTTGATACATTACTCCCATGGAGGTAAGTGAGCATGGTGACTGTTGTATTCAATCCCGATGCAATATCTGTGTTTCATCAACACTTTGACGGTCCACAAATTACAGATTGCCTCCAGATGTGCATCGGAAACTACTACTGGTCTTCCATAGAACGATGAAAGCGTAGACTGTTAGAGACATTACTCCCATGGAGGAAAGTGCGCTCGATGACTGTTGTATTCAATCCCGACGCAATTTCTGTGTTTCATCAACACTCAGATAGTCCCCAGATTACTGAATGACTCCAGATGTGCATCGGATACTACTACTGGTCTTCCAGGGAACGATCAAAGCGTAGACAGTTTGTGACATTTCTCGCATGGAGGAAAGAGCGCATAGTGACTGTTGTATTCAATGCCGATGCAATTTCTGTGTTTCATCTACACTCTGATTGTCCACAGATTACAGAATGCCTCCAGATGTGCATCAGAAACTACTACTGGTCTTCCATTGAACGATCAAATCGTAGACTGTTTGAGACATTACTCTTATGGAGGAAAATTGTGCATGGTGACTGTTGTATTCAATCGCGATGCAATTTCTGTGTTTTGTCAACACTTTGATGGTCCACAGATTACAGAATGCCCATAGATGTGCATCGGAAACTACTACTGGTCTTCCAGGGAACGATCAAAGCGTAGACTGTTTGAGACTTTACTCCCATGGGGGAAAGTGCGCATATTGACTTTTGTATTCAATCCCGAGGGCATTTCTGTGTTTCATCACCACTTTGAAGGTCCACAGATTACAGAATGCCTCCAGGTGTGCATCGGAAACTACTACTGGTACCAGTTAACGATCAAAGTGTAGACTGTTTAAGACATTACTCCCATTAAGGATAGTTCGCATGAGGACTGTTGTAGTCAATCCCGATGCAATTTCTGTGTTTCATCAACACTTTGAAGGTCCAAAGATTACAGAATGCCCCCAGATGTGCATCGGAAACTACTACTGGTCTTCCATAGAACGATGAAAGCGTAGACTGTTTGAGACATTACTCTCATGGAGGAAAGTGCGCATGGTTCCTGTTGTATTCAATCCCGATGCAATTTCTGTGTTTCATCAACACTCTGATAGTCCACTGATAGCAGAGTGCGTCCAGATGTGCATCGGAAACAACTACTGGTCTTCCAGGCAACGATCAAAGCGTAGACTGTTGATACATTAATCCCATTGAGGTAAGTGAGCATGGTGACTGTTGTATTCAATCCCGATGCAATTTCTGTGTTTCATCAACACTTTGACGGTCCACAAATTACAGATTACCTCATGATGTGCATCGGAAACTACTACTGGTCTTCCAGGGAACGATGAAAGCGTAGACTGTTTGAGACTTTACACCCATGGAGGAAAGTGCGCATGTTGACTGTTGTATTCAATCCCGAGGGAATTTCTGTGTTTCATCAACACTTTGACGGTCCACAAGTTACAGATTGTATCCAGATGTGCATCGGAAACTACTACTGGTCTTCCATTGAACGATCAAAGCGTAGACTGTTTGAGACATTACTCTCATGGAGGAAAGTGCGCATGGTTCCTGTTGTATTCAATTTCGATGCAATGTCTGTGTTTCATCAACACTATGATAGTCCACAGATTACAGAATGCCTCCAGATGTGCATCGGAAGCTACTACTGGTCTTCCAGGGAACGATTAAAGCGTAGACTGTTTGAGACATTACTCCCATATAGGAAAGTGCGCATGGTAAATGTTGTACTCAATCCCGACGCAATTTGCTGTGTTTCATCAACACTCAGATAGCCCCCAGATTACAGAATGCCTCCAGATGTGCATCGGAAACTACTACTGGTCTTCCAGGGAACGATCAAAGCGTAGACTGTTTGAGACATTACTCCCAATAAGGATAGTTCGCATGAAGACTGTTGTAGTCAATCCCGATGCAATTTTTGTGTTTCATCAACACTTTGAAGGTCCACAGATTACAGAATGACCCCAAATGTGCATCGGAAACTACTACTGGTCTTCCATTGAATGATCAAAGCGTAGACTGTTTGAGACATTAATCTCATGGAGGAAAATGCGCATGGTTCCTGTTGTATTCAATCCCGATGCTATTTCTGTGTTTTATCAACACTCTGATAGTCCACTGATAACAGAATGCGTCAAGACGTGCATCGGAAACTACTTCTGGTCTTCCAGGGAACGATCAAAGCGTAGACTCTTTGATACATTACTCCCATGGAGGTAAGTGAGCATTGTGACTGAAGTATTCAATCCCGATGCAATTTCTGTGTTTCATCAACACTTTGACGGTCCACAAATTACAGATTGCCCCCAGATGTGCATCGGAAACTACTACTGGTCTTCCAGGGAACGATGAAAGCGTAGACTGTTTGAGACATTACTCCCATGGAGGAAAGTGCGCACGGTGACTGTTGTATTCAATCCCGACGCAATTTCTGTGTTTTGTCAACACTTTGATGGTCCACAGATTGCAGAATGCCTCCAGATGTGCATCGGAAACTACTACTGGTCTTCCAGATAACGATCAAAGCGTAGACTGTTTGAGACATTACTCCCATATAGGAAAGTGCGCATGGTAAATGTTGTACTCAATCCCGACGCAATATGCTGTGTTTCATCAACACTCAGATAGCCCCCAGATTACAGAATGCCTCCAGATGTGCATCGGAAACTACTACTGGTCTTCCAGGGAACGATCAAAGCGTAGACTGTTTGAGACATTACTCTCATGTAGGAAAGTGCGCATGGTTCCTGTTGTATTCTATTTCGATCAATGTCTGTGTTTCGTCAACACTATGATAGTCCACAGATTACAGAATTCCTCCAGATGTGCATCGGAAGCTACTACTGATCTTCCAGGGAACGATAAAAGCGTAGACTGTTTGAGACATTACTCCCATATAGGAAAGTGCGCATGGTAAATGTTGTACTCAATCCCGACGCAATTTGCTGTGTTTCATCAACACTCAGATAGCCCCCAGATTACAGAATGCCTCCAGATGTGCATCGGAAACTACTACTGGTCTTCCAGGGAACGATCAAAGCGTAGACTGTTTGAGACATTACTCCCAATAAGGATAGTTCGCATGAGGACTGTTGTAGTCAATCCCGATGCAATTTCTGTGTTTCATCAACACTTTGACGGTCCACAAATTACAGATTGCCCCCAGATGTGCATCGGAAACTACTACTGGTCTTCCAGGGAACGATCAAATCGTATACCGTTTGAGATATTACTCCCATAGAGTAAAGTGCTCATGGTGACTGTTGTATTCAATCCCGATGCCATTTCTGTGTATCATCGACACTCTGATAGTCCAAAGATTACAGAGTGCGTCCAGATGTGCATCGGAAGCTACTAATGGTCTTCCAGGGAACGATCTAAGCGTAGACTGTTTGAGACATTACTCCCATGGAGGAAAGTGCTCATGCTGTGTGTTGTAATCAATCCCGATGCAATTTCTGTGTTTCATCAACACTTCGACGGTCCACAAATTACAGATTGCCTCCAGATGTGCATCGGAAACTACTACTGGTCTTCCAGGGAACGATCAAAGCGTAGACTGTTTGAGACTTTACTCCCATGGAGGAAAGTGCGCATGTTGACTGTTGTCTTCAATCCCGAGGGAATTTCTGTGTTTCATCACCACTTTGAAGGTCCACAGATTACAGAATGCCCCCAGATGTGCATCGGAAACTACTACTGGTCTTCCATTGAACGATCAAATCGTAGACTGTTTGAGACATTACTCCCACATAGGAAAGTGCGCATGGTTACTTTTCTATTCATTCCCGATGCAATTTTTGTGTTTCGACAACACTCTGATATTCCACAGATTACAGAATGCCTCCAGATGTGCATCGGAAACTTCTACTGGTCTTCCAGGAAACGATCAAAGCGTAGACTTTTTGATACATTACTCCCATGGAGGAAAGCGCGCATGGTAACTATTGCATTCAATCCCGATGCAATTTCAGTGTTTCAACAACACTCTGATAGTCCACAGATTACACAATGCCTCCAGATGTGCATCGGAAACTACTACTGGTCTTCCAGGGAACGATCAAAGCGTAGACTGTTTGAGACATTACTCCCATATAGGAAAGTGCGCATGGTAAATGTTGTACTCAATCCCGACGCAATATGCTGTGTTTCATCAACACTCAGATAGCACCCAGATTACAGAATGCCTAGAGATGTGCATCGGAAACTACTACTGGTCTTCCAGGGAACGATCAAAGCGTAGACTGTTTGAGACATTACTCCCATTAATCATAGTTCGCATGAGGACTGTTGTAGTCAATAACGATGCAATTTCTGTGTTTCATCAACACTTTGAAGGTCCACAGATTACAGAATGACCCCAGATGTGCATCGGAAACTACTACTGGTCTTCCAGGGAACGATCAAATCGTATACCGTTTGAGACATTACTCCCATAGAGTAAAGTGCTCATGGTGACTGTTGTATTCAATACCGATGCCATTTCTTTGTATCATCGACACTCTGATAGTCCAAAGATTACAGAGTGCGTCCAGATGTGCATCGGAAGCTACTAATGGTCTTCCAGGGAACGATCTAAGCGTAGACTGTTTGAGACAATACTCCCATGGAGGAAAGTGCTCATGGTGTGTGTTGTATTCAATCCCGATGCATTTTCTGTGTTTCATCAACACTTCGACGGTCCACAAATTACAGATTGCCTCCAGATGTGCATCGGAAACTACTACTCGTCTTCCAGGGAACGATCAAAGCGTAGACTGTTTGAGACTTTACTCCCATGGAGGAAAGTGCGCATGTTGACTGTTGTCTTCAATCCCGAGGGAATTTCTGTGTTTCATCACCACTTTCAAGGTCCACAGATTACAGAATGCCCCCAGATGTGCATCGGAAACTACTACTGGTCTTCCATTGAACGATCAAACCGTAGACTGTTTGAGACATTACTCCCACATAGGAAAGTGCGCATGGTTACTTTTCTATTCAATCCCGATGCAATTTTTGTGTTTCAACAACACTCTGATATTCCACAGATTACAGAATGCCTCCAGATGTGCATCGGAAACTTCTACTGGTCTTCCAGGAAACGATCAAAGCGTAGACTATTTGATACATTACTCCCATGGAGGAAAGTGCGCATGGTAACTATTGCATTCAATTACGATGCAATTTCTGTGTTTCACAAAACTCTGATAGTCCACAGATTACAGAATGCCTCCAGATGTGCATCGGAAACTACTACTGGTCTTCCAGGGAACGATCAAAGCGTAGACTGTTTTAGACATTACTCCCATATAGGAAAGTGCGCATGGTAAATGTTGTACTCAATCCCGACGCAATATGCTGTGTTTCATCAACACTCAGATAGCACCCAGATTACAGAATGCCTCCAGATGTGCATCGGAAACTACTACTGGTCTTCCAGGGAACGATCAAAGCGTAGACTGTTTGAGACTTTACTCCCATGGAGGAAAGGGCGCCTGGTGGCTGTTGTATTCAATCCCGAGGCAATTTCTGTTTTTCATAAACACTTTGAGAGTCCACAGATTACAGAGTGCCACCAGATGTGCATCGGAAACTACTACTGGCCTTCCAGGGAACGATCAAATCGTATACCGTTTGAGACATTACTCCCATAGAGTAAAGTGCTCATGGTGACTGTTGTATTCAATCCCGATGCCATTTCTGTGTATCATCGACACTCTGATAGTCCAAAGATTACAGAGTGCGTCCAGATGTGCATCGGAAGCTACTAATGGTCTTCCAGGGAACGATCAAAGCGTAGACTTTTTGAGACATTACTCCCATGGAGGAAAGTGCTCATGGTGTGTGTTGTATTCAATCCCGATGCAATTTCTGTGTTTCATCAACACTTCGACGGTCCACAAATTACAGATTGCCTCCAGATGTGCATCGGAAACTACTACTGGTCTTCCAGGGAACGATGAAAGCGTAGACTGTTCGAGACATTACTCCCATGGAGGAAAGTGCGCATGGTGGCTGTTGTATTCAATCAAGACGCAATTTCTGTGTTTCATCAACACTAAGATAGTCCCCAGATTACAGAATGCCTCTAGATGTGCATCGGAAACTACTACTGGTCTTCCAGGGAACGATCAAAGCGTAGACTGTTTGAGACATTACTCCCATGGAGGAAAGTGCGCATGGTAACTGTTGTATTCAATTCCGATGCAATTTCTGTGTTTCAACAACACTCTGATAGTCCACAGATTACAGATTGCCCCCAGATGTGCATCTGAAACTACTACTGGTCTTCCAGGGAACGATCAAAGCGTAGACTGTTTGAGACATTACTCCCATATAGGAAAGTGCGCATGGTAAATGTTGTACTCAATCCCGACGCAATATGCTGTGTTTCATCAACACTCAGATAGCACCCAGATTACAAAATGCCTAGAGATGTGCATCGGAAACTACTACTGGTCTTCCAGGGAACGATCAAAGCGTAGACTGTTTGAGACATTACTCCCATTAAGCATAGTTCGCATGAGGACTGTTGTAGTCAATAACGATGCAATTTCTGTGTTTCATCAACACTTTGAAGGTCCACAGATTACAGAATGACCCCAGATGTGCATCGGAAACTACTACTGGTCTTCCAGGGAACGATCAAATCGTATACCGTTTGAGACATTACTCCCATAGAGTAAAGTGCTCATGGTGACTGTTGTATTCAATCCCGATGCCATTTCTGTGTATCATCGACACTCTGATAGTCCAAAGATTACAGAGTGCGTCCAGATGTGCATCGGAAGCTACTAATGGTCTTCCAGGGAACGATCTAAGCGTAGACTGTTTGAGACAATACTCCCATGGAGGAAAGTGCTCATGCTGTGTGTTGTATTCAATCCCGATGCAATTTCTGTGTTTCATCAACACTTCGACGGTCCACAAATTACAGATTGCCTCCAGATGTGCATCGGAAACTACTACTGGTCTTCCAGGGAACGATCAAAGCGTAGACTGTTTGAGACTTTACTCCCATGGAGGAAAGTGCGCATGTTGACTGTTGTCTTCAATCCCGAGGGAATTTCTGTGTTTCATCACCACTTTGAAGGTCCACAGATTACAGAATGCCCCCAGATGTGCATCGGAAACTGCTACTGGTCTTCCATTGAACGATCAAATCGTAGACTGTTTGAGACATTACTCCCACATAGGAAAGTGCGCATGGTTACTTTTCTATTCATTCCCGATGCAATTTTTGTGTTTCGACAACACTCTGATATTCCACAGATTACAGAATGCCTCCAGATGTGCATCGGGAACTTCTACTGGTCTTCCAGGAAACGATCAAAGCGTAGACTTTTTGATACATTACTCCCATGGAGGAAAGTGCGCATGGTAACTATTGCATTCAATCCCGATGCAATTTCTGTGTTTCAACAACACTCTGATAGTCCACAGATTACAGAATGCCTCCAGATGTGCATCGGAAACTACTACTGGTCTTCCAGGGAACGAGCAAAGCGTAGACTGTTTGAGACATTACTCCCATATAGGAAAGTGCGCATGGTAAATGTTGTACTCAATCCCGACGCAATATGCTGTGTTTCATCAACACTCAGATAGCACCCAGATTACAGAATGCCTAGAGATGTGCATCGGAAACAACTACTGGTCTTCCAGGGAACGATCAAAGCGTAGACTGTTTGAGACATTTCTCCCATTAATCATAGTTCGCATGAGGACTGTTGTAGTCAATAACGATGCAATTTCTGTGTTTCATCAACACTTTGAAGGTCCACAGATTACAGAATGACCCCAGATGTACATCGGAAACTACTACTGGTCTTCCAGGGAACGATCAAATCGTATACCGTTTGAGACATTATTCCCATAGAGTAAAGTGCTCATGGTGACTGTTGTATTCAATACCGATGCCATTTCTTTGTATCATCGACACTCTGATAGTCCAAAGATTACAGAGTGCGTCCAGATGTGCATCGGAAGCTACTAATGGTCTTCCAGGGAACGATCTAAGCGTAGACTGTTTGAGACAATACTCCCATGGAGGAAAGTGCTCATGGTGTGTGTTGTATTCAATCCCGATGCATTTTCTGTGTTTCATCAACACTTCGACGGTCCACAAATTACAGATTGCCTCCAGATGTGCATCGGAAACTACTACTCGTCTTCCAGGGAACGATCAAAGCGTAGACTCTTTGATACATTACTCCCATGGAGGTAAGCGAGCATGGTGACTGTTGTATTCAATCCCGATGCAATTTCTGTGTTTCATCAACACTTTGACGGTCCACAAATTACAGATTGCCCCAGATGTGCATCGGAAGCTACTACTGGTCTTCCAGGGAACGATGAAAGCGTAGACTGTTCGAGACATTACTCCCATGGAGGAAAGTGCGCACGGTGACTGTTGTATTCAATCCCGACGCAATTTCTGTGTTTCATCAACACTCAGATAGTCCCCAGATTACAGAATGCCTCCAGATGTGCATCGGAAACTACTACTGGTCTTCCAGGGAACGATCAAAGCGTACACTGTTTGAGACATTACTCCCATATAGGAAAGTGCGCCTGGTAAATGTTGTACTCAATCCCGACGCAATACCTGTGTTTCATCAACACTCAGATAGTCCCCAGATTACAGAATGCCTCCTGATGTGCATCGGAAACCACTACTGGTCTTCCAGGGAACGATAAAAGTGTAGACTGTTTGAGACATTACTCCCATTAAGGATAGTTCGCATGAGGACAGTTGTAGTCAATCCCGATGCAATTTCTGTGTTTCATCAACACTTTGAAGGTCCACAGATTACAGAATGCCCCCAGATGTGCATCGGAAACTACTACTGGTCTTCCATTGAACGATCAAAGCGTAGACTGTTTGAGTCATTACTCTCATGGAGGAAAGTGCGCATGGTTCCTGTTGTATTCAATCCCGATGCAATTTCTGTGTTTCATCAACACTCTGATAGTCCACTGATAACAGAATGCGTCCAGATGTGCATCGGAAACTACTACTGGTCTTCCAGGGAACGATCAAAGCGTAGACTGTTTGATACATTAATCCCATGGAGGTAAGAGAGCATGGTGACTGTTGTATTCAATCCCGATGCAATTTCTGTGTTTCATCAACACTTTGACGGTCCACAAATTACAGATTGCCTCCAGATGTGCATCGGAAACTACTACTGGTCTTCCAGGGAACGATGAAAGCGTAGACTGTTCGAGAGGTTACTCCCATGGAGGAAAGTGCGCACGGTGACTGTTGTATTCAATCAAGACGCAATTTCTGTGTTTTATCAACACTCAGATAGTCCCCAGATTACAGAATATCTCCAGATGTGCATCGGAAACTACTACTGGTCTTCCATTGAACGATCAAAGCTTAGACTGTTTGAGACATTACTCTCATGGAGGAAAGTGCGCATTGTTCCTGTTGTATTCAATCCCGATGCAATTTCTGTGATTTATGAACACTCTGATAGTCCACTGATAACAGAATGCGTCCAGATGTGCATCGGAAACTACTACTGGTCTTTCAGGGAACGATCAAAGCGTAGCCTCTTTGATACATTACTCCCATGGAGGTAAGTGAGCATGGTGACTGTTGTATTCAATCCCGATGCAATATCTGTGTTTCATCAACACTTTGACGGTCCACAAATTACAGATTGCCTCCAGATGTGCATCGGAAACTACTACTGGTCTTCCATAGAACGATGAAAGCGTAGACTGTTAGAGACATTACTCCCATGGAGGAAAGTGCGCTCGATGACTGTTGTATTCAATCCCGACGCAATTTCTGTGTTTCATCAACACTCAGATAGTCCCCAGATTACTGAATGACTCCAGATGTGCATCGGATACTACTACTGGTCTTCCAGGGAACGATCAAAGCGTAGACAGTTTGTGACATTTCTCGCATGGAGGAAAGAGCGCATAGTGACTGTTGTATTCAATGCCGATGCAATTTCTGTGTTTCATCTACACTCTGATTGTCCACAGATTACAGAATGCCTCCAGATGTGCATCAGAAACTACTACTGGTCTTCCATTGAACGATCAAATCGTAGACTGTTTGAGACATTACTCTTATGGAGGAAAATTGTGCATGGTGACTGTTGTATTCAATCGCGATGCAATTTCTGTGTTTTGTCAACACTTTGATGGTCCACAGATTACAGAATGCCCATAGATGTGCATCGGAAACTACTACTGGTCTTCCAGGGAACGATCAAAGCGTAGACTGTTTGAGACTTTACTCCCATGGGGGAAAGTGCGCATATTGACTTTTGTATTCAATCCCGAGGGCATTTCTGTGTTTCATCACCACTTTGAAGGTCCACAGATTACAGAATGCCTCCAGGTGTGCATCGGAAACTACTACTGGTACCAGTTAACGATCAAAGTGTAGACTGTTTAAGACATTACTCCCATTAAGGATAGTTCGCATGAGGACTGTTGTAGTCAATCCCGATGCAATTTCTGTGTTTCATCAACACTTTGAAGGTCCAAAGATTACAGAATGCCCCCAGATGTGCATCGGAAACTACTACTGGTCTTCCATAGAACGATGAAAGCGTAGACTGTTTGAGACATTACTCTCATGGAGGAAAGTGCGCATGGTTCCTGTTGTATTCAATCCCGATGCAATTTCTGTGTTTCATCAACACTCTGATAGTCCACTGATAGCAGAGTGCGTCCAGATGTGCATCGGAAACAACTACTGGTCTTCCAGGCAACGATCAAAGCGTAGACTGTTGATACATTAATCCCATTGAGGTAAGTGAGCATGGTGACTGTTGTATTCAATCCCGATGCAATTTCTGTGTTTCATCAACACTTTGACGGTCCACAAATTACAGATTACCTCATGATGTGCATCGGAAACTACTACTGGTCTTCCAGGGAACGATGAAAGCGTAGACTGTTTGAGACTTTACACCCATGGAGGAAAGTGCGCATGTTGACTGTTGTATTCAATCCCGAGGGAATTTCTGTGTTTCATCAACACTTTGACGGTCCACAAGTTACAGATTGTATCCAGATGTGCATCGGAAACTACTACTGGTCTTCCATTGAACGATCAAAGCGTAGACTGTTTGAGACATTACTCTCATGGAGGAAAGTGCGCATGGTTCCTGTTGTATTCAATTTCGATGCAATGTCTGTGTTTCATCAACACTATGATAGTCCACAGATTACAGAATGCCTCCAGATGTGCATCGGAAGCTACTACTGGTCTTCCAGGGAACGATTAAAGCGTAGACTGTTTGAGACATTACTCCCATATAGGAAAGTGCGCATGGTAAATGTTGTACTCAATCCCGACGCAATTTGCTGTGTTTCATCAACACTCAGATAGCCCCCAGATTACAGAATGCCTCCAGATGTGCATCGGAAACTACTACTGGTCTTCCAGGGAACGATCAAAGCGTAGACTGTTTGAGACATTACTCCCAATAAGGATAGTTCGCATGAAGACTGTTGTAGTCAATCCCGATGCAATTTTTGTGTTTCATCAACACTTTGAAGGTCCACAGATTACAGAATGACCCCAAATGTGCATCGGAAACTACTACTGGTCTTCCATTGAATGATCAAAGCGTAGACTGTTTGAGACATTAATCTCATGGAGGAAAATGCGCATGGTTCCTGTTGTATTCAATCCCGATGCTATTTCTGTGTTTTATCAACACTCTGATAGTCCACTGATAACAGAATGCGTCAAGACGTGCATCGGAAACTACTTCTGGTCTTCCAGGGAACGATCAAAGCGTAGACTCTTTGATACATTACTCCCATGGAGGTAAGTGAGCATTGTGACTGAAGTATTCAATCCCGATGCAATTTCTGTGTTTCATCAACACTTTGACGGTCCACAAATTACAGATTGCCCCCAGATGTGCATCGGAAACTACTACTGGTCTTCCAGGGAACGATGAAAGCGTAGACTGTTTGAGACATTACTCCCATGGAGGAAAGTGCGCACGGTGACTGTTGTATTCAATCCCGACGCAATTTCTGTGTTTTGTCAACACTTTGATGGTCCACAGATTGCAGAATGCCTCCAGATGTGCATCGGAAACTACTACTGGTCTTCCAGATAACGATCAAAGCGTAGACTGTTTGAGACATTACTCCCATATAGGAAAGTGCGCATGGTAAATGTTGTACTCAATCCCGACGCAATATGCTGTGTTTCATCAACACTCAGATAGCCCCCAGATTACAGAATGCCTCCAGATGTGCATCGGAAACTACTACTGGTCTTCCAGGGAACGATCAAAGCGTAGACTGTTTGAGACATTACTCTCATGTAGGAAAGTGCGCATGGTTCCTGTTGTATTCTATTTCGATCAATGTCTGTGTTTCGTCAACACTATGATAGTCCACAGATTACAGAATTCCTCCAGATGTGCATCGGAAGCTACTACTGATCTTCCAGGGAACGATAAAAGCGTAGACTGTTTGAGACATTACTCCCATATAGGAAAGTGCGCATGGTAAATGTTGTACTCAATCCCGACGCAATTTGCTGTGTTTCATCAACACTCAGATAGCCCCCAGATTACAGAATGCCTCCAGATGTGCATCGGAAACTACTACTGGTCTTCCAGGGAACGATCAAAGCGTAGACTGTTTGAGACATTACTCCCAATAAGGATAGTTCGCATGAGGACTGTTGTAGTCAATCCCGATGCAATTTCTGTGTTTCATCAACACTTTGACGGTCCACAAATTACAGATTGCCCCCAGATGTGCATCGGAAACTACTACTGGTCTTCCAGGGAACGATCAAATCGTATACCGTTTGAGATATTACTCCCATAGAGTAAAGTGCTCATGGTGACTGTTGTATTCAATCCCGATGCCATTTCTGTGTATCATCGACACTCTGATAGTCCAAAGATTACAGAGTGCGTCCAGATGTGCATCGGAAGCTACTAATGGTCTTCCAGGGAACGATCTAAGCGTAGACTGTTTGAGACATTACTCCCATGGAGGAAAGTGCTCATGCTGTGTGTTGTAATCAATCCCGATGCAATTTCTGTGTTTCATCAACACTTCGACGGTCCACAAATTACAGATTGCCTCCAGATGTGCATCGGAAACTACTACTGGTCTTCCAGGGAACGATCAAAGCGTAGACTGTTTGAGACTTTACTCCCATGGAGGAAAGTGCGCATGTTGACTGTTGTCTTCAATCCCGAGGGAATTTCTGTGTTTCATCACCACTTTGAAGGTCCACAGATTACAGAATGCCCCCAGATGTGCATCGGAAACTACTACTGGTCTTCCATTGAACGATCAAATCGTAGACTGTTTGAGACATTACTCCCACATAGGAAAGTGCGCATGGTTACTTTTCTATTCATTCCCGATGCAATTTTTGTGTTTCGACAACACTCTGATATTCCACAGATTACAGAATGCCTCCAGATGTGCATCGGAAACTTCTACTGGTCTTCCAGGAAACGATCAAAGCGTAGACTTTTTGATACATTACTCCCATGGAGGAAAGCGCGCATGGTAACTATTGCATTCAATCCCGATGCAATTTCAGTGTTTCAACAACACTCTGATAGTCCACAGATTACACAATGCCTCCAGATGTGCATCGGAAACTACTACTGGTCTTCCAGGGAACGATCAAAGCGTAGACTGTTTGAGACATTACTCCCATATAGGAAAGTGCGCATGGTAAATGTTGTACTCAATCCCGACGCAATATGCTGTGTTTCATCAACACTCAGATAGCACCCAGATTACAGAATGCCTAGAGATGTGCATCGGAAACTACTACTGGTCTTCCAGGGAACGATCAAAGCGTAGACTGTTTGAGACATTACTCCCATTAATCATAGTTCGCATGAGGACTGTTGTAGTCAATAACGATGCAATTTCTGTGTTTCATCAACACTTTGAAGGTCCACAGATTACAGAATGACCCCAGATGTGCATCGGAAACTACTACTGGTCTTCCAGGGAACGATCAAATCGTATACCGTTTGAGACATTACTCCCATAGAGTAAAGTGCTCATGGTGACTGTTGTATTCAATACCGATGCCATTTCTTTGTATCATCGACACTCTGATAGTCCAAAGATTACAGAGTGCGTCCAGATGTGCATCGGAAGCTACTAATGGTCTTCCAGGGAACGATCTAAGCGTAGACTGTTTGAGACAATACTCCCATGGAGGAAAGTGCTCATGGTGTGTGTTGTATTCAATCCCGATGCATTTTCTGTGTTTCATCAACACTTCGACGGTCCACAAATTACAGATTGCCTCCAGATGTGCATCGGAAACTACTACTCGTCTTCCAGGGAACGATCAAAGCGTAGACTGTTTGAGACTTTACTCCCATGGAGGAAAGTGCGCATGTTGACTGTTGTCTTCAATCCCGAGGGAATTTCTGTGTTTCATCACCACTTTCAAGGTCCACAGATTACAGAATGCCCCCAGATGTGCATCGGAAACTACTACTGGTCTTCCATTGAACGATCAAACCGTAGACTGTTTGAGACATTACTCCCACATAGGAAAGTGCGCATGGTTACTTTTCTATTCAATCCCGATGCAATTTTTGTGTTTCAACAACACTCTGATATTCCACAGATTACAGAATGCCTCCAGATGTGCATCGGAAACTTCTACTGGTCTTCCAGGAAACGATCAAAGCGTAGACTATTTGATACATTACTCCCATGGAGGAAAGTGCGCATGGTAACTATTGCATTCAATTACGATGCAATTTCTGTGTTTCACAAAACTCTGATAGTCCACAGATTACAGAATGCCTCCAGATGTGCATCGGAAACTACTACTGGTCTTCCAGGGAACGATCAAAGCGTAGACTGTTTTAGACATTACTCCCATATAGGAAAGTGCGCATGGTAAATGTTGTACTCAATCCCGACGCAATATGCTGTGTTTCATCAACACTCAGATAGCACCCAGATTACAGAATGCCTCCAGATGTGCATCGGAAACTACTACTGGTCTTCCAGGGAACGATCAAAGCGTAGACTGTTTGAGACTTTACTCCCATGGAGGAAAGGGCGCCTGGTGGCTGTTGTATTCAATCCCGAGGCAATTTCTGTTTTTCATAAACACTTTGAGAGTCCACAGATTACAGAGTGCCACCAGATGTGCATCGGAAACTACTACTGGCCTTCCAGGGAACGATCAAATCGTATACCGTTTGAGACATTACTCCCATAGAGTAAAGTGCTCATGGTGACTGTTGTATTCAATCCCGATGCCATTTCTGTGTATCATCGACACTCTGATAGTCCAAAGATTACAGAGTGCGTCCAGATGTGCATCGGAAGCTACTAATGGTCTTCCAGGGAACGATCAAAGCGTAGACTTTTTGAGACATTACTCCCATGGAGGAAAGTGCTCATGGTGTGTGTTGTATTCAATCCCGATGCAATTTCTGTGTTTCATCAACACTTCGACGGTCCACAAATTACAGATTGCCTCCAGATGTGCATCGGAAACTACTACTGGTCTTCCAGGGAACGATGAAAGCGTAGACTGTTCGAGACATTACTCCCATGGAGGAAAGTGCGCATGGTGGCTGTTGTATTCAATCAAGACGCAATTTCTGTGTTTCATCAACACTAAGATAGTCCCCAGATTACAGAATGCCTCTAGATGTGCATCGGAAACTACTACTGGTCTTCCAGGGAACGATCAAAGCGTAGACTGTTTGAGACATTACTCCCATGGAGGAAAGTGCGCATGGTAACTGTTGTATTCAATTCCGATGCAATTTCTGTGTTTCAACAACACTCTGATAGTCCACAGATTACAGATTGCCCCCAGATGTGCATCTGAAACTACTACTGGTCTTCCAGGGAACGATCAAAGCGTAGACTGTTTGAGACATTACTCCCATATAGGAAAGTGCGCATGGTAAATGTTGTACTCAATCCCGACGCAATATGCTGTGTTTCATCAACACTCAGATAGCACCCAGATTACAAAATGCCTAGAGATGTGCATCGGAAACTACTACTGGTCTTCCAGGGAACGATCAAAGCGTAGACTGTTTGAGACATTACTCCCATTAAGCATAGTTCGCATGAGGACTGTTGTAGTCAATAACGATGCAATTTCTGTGTTTCATCAACACTTTGAAGGTCCACAGATTACAGAATGACCCCAGATGTGCATCGGAAACTACTACTGGTCTTCCAGGGAACGATCAAATCGTATACCGTTTGAGACATTACTCCCATAGAGTAAAGTGCTCATGGTGACTGTTGTATTCAATCCCGATGCCATTTCTGTGTATCATCGACACTCTGATAGTCCAAAGATTACAGAGTGCGTCCAGATGTGCATCGGAAGCTACTAATGGTCTTCCAGGGAACGATCTAAGCGTAGACTGTTTGAGACAATACTCCCATGGAGGAAAGTGCTCATGCTGTGTGTTGTATTCAATCCCGATGCAATTTCTGTGTTTCATCAACACTTCGACGGTCCACAAATTACAGATTGGCTCCAGATGTGCACCGGAAACTACTACTGGTCTTCCAGGGAACGATCAAAGCGTAGACTGTTTGAGACTTTACTCCCATGGAGGAAAGTGCGCATGTTGACTGTTGTCTTCAATCCCGAGGGAATTTCTGTGTTTCATCACCACTTTGAAGGTCCACAGATTACAGAATGCCCCCAGATGTGCATCGGAAACTGCTACTGGTCTTCCATTGAACGATCAAATCGTAGACTGTTTGAGACATTACTCCCACATAGGAAAGTGCGCATGGTTACTTTTCTATTCATTCCCGATGCAATTTTTGTGTTTCGACAACACTCTGATATTCCACAGATTACAGAATGCCTCCAGATGTGCATCGGGAACTTCTACTGGTCTTCCAGGAAACGATCAAAGCGTAGACTTTTTGATACATTACTCCCATGGAGGAAAGTGCGCATGGTAACTATTGCATTCAATCCCGATGCAATTTCTGTGTTTCAACAACACTCTGATAGTCCACAGATTACAGAATGCCTCCAGATGTGCATCGGAAACTACTACTGGTCTTCCAGGGAACGAGCAAAGCGTAGACTGTTTGAGACATTACTCCCATATAGGAAAGTGCGCATGGTAAATGTTGTACTCAATCCCGACGCAATATGCTGTGTTTCATCAACACTCAGATAGCACCCAGATTACAGAATGCCTAGAGATGTGCATCGGAAACAACTACTGGTCTTCCAGGGAACGATCAAAGCGTAGACTGTTTGAGACATTTCTCCCATTAATCATAGTTCGCATGAGGACTGTTGTAGTCAATAACGATGCAATTTCTGTGTTTCATCAACACTTTGAAGGTCCACAGATTACAGAATGACCCCAGATGTACATCGGAAACTACTACTGGTCTTCCAGGGAACGATCAAATCGTATACCGTTTGAGACATTATTCCCATAGAGTAAAGTGCTCATGGTGACTGTTGTATTCAATACCGATGCCATTTCTTTGTATCATCGACACTCTGATAGTCCAAAGATTACAGAGTGCGTCCAGATGTGCATCGGAAGCTACTAATGGTCTTCCAGGGAACGATCTAAGCGTAGACTGTTTGAGACAATACTCCCATGGAGGAAAGTGCTCATGGTGTGTGTTGTATTCAATCCCGATGCATTTTCTGTGTTTCATCAACACTTCGACGGTCCACAAATTACAGATTGCCTCCAGATGTGCATCGGAAACTACTACTCGTCTTCCAGGGAACGATCAAAGCGTAGACTGTTTGAGACTTTACTCCCATGGAGGAAAGTGCGCATGTTGACTGTTGTCTTCAATCCCGAGGGAATTTCTGTGTTTCATCACCACTTTCATGGTCCACAGATTACAGAATAACCCCAGATGTGCATCGGAAACTACTACTGGTCTTCCATTGAACGATCAAATCGTAGACTGTTTGAGACATTACTCCCACATAGGAAAGTGCGCATGGTTACTTTTCTATTCAATCCCGATGCAATTTTTGTGTTTCAACAACACTCTGATATTCCACAGGTTACAGAATGCCTCCAGATGTGCATCGGAAACTTCTACTGGTCTTCCAGGAAACGATCAAAGCGTAGACTGTTTGACACATTACTCCCATATAGGAAAGTGTGCATGGTAAATGTTGTACTCAATCCCGACGCAATATGCTGTGTTTCATCAACACTCAGATAGCACCCAGATTACAGAATGCCTCCAGATGTGCATCGGAAACTACTACTGGTCTTCCAGGGAACGATCAAAGCGTAGACTGTTTGAGACTTTACTCCCATGGAGGAAAGGGCGCCTGGTGGCTGTTGTATTCAATCCCGAGGCAATTTCTGTTTTTCATAAACACTTTGAGCGTCCACAGAATACAGAGTGCCACCAGATGTGCATCGGAAACTACTACTGGCCTTCCAGGGAACGATCAAATCGTATACCGTTTGAGACATTACTCCCATAGAGTAAAGTGCTCATGGTGACTGTTGTATTCAATCCCGATGCCATTTCTGTGTATCATCGACACTCTGATAGTCCAAAGATTACAGAGTGCGTCCAGATGTGCATCGGAAGCTACTAATGGTCTTCCAGGGAACGATCTATGCGTAGACTGTTTGAGACATTACTCCCATGGAGGAAAGTGCTCATGGTGTGTGTTGTATTCAATCCCGATGCAATTTCTGTGTTTCATCAACACTTCGACGGTCCACAAATTACAGATTGCCTCCAGATGTGCATCGGAAACTACTACTGGTCTTCCAGGGAACGATGAAAGCGTAGACTGTTCGAGACATTACTCCCATGGAGGGAAGTGCGCACGGTGGCTGTTGTATTCAATCAAGACGCAATTTCTGTGTTTCATCAACACAAAGATAGTCCCCAGATTACAGAATGCCTCTAGATGTGCATCGGTAACTACTACTGGTCTTCCAGTGAACGATCAAAGCGTAGACTGTTTGAGACATTACTCCCATGGAGGAAAGTGCGCATGGTAACTGTTGTATTCAATTCCGATGCAATTTCTGTGTTTCAACAACACTCTGATAGTCCACAGATTACAGAATGCCTCCAGATGTGCATCGGAAACTACTACTGGTCTTCCAGGGAACGATCAAAGCGTAGACTGTTTGAGACATTACTCCCATATAGGAAAGTGCGCATGGTAAATGTTGTACTCAATCCCGACGCAATATGCTGTGTTTCATCAACACTCAGATAGCACCCAGATTACAGAATGCCTAGAGATGTGCATCGGAAACTACTACTGGTCTTCCAGGGAACGATCAAAGCGTAGACTGTTTGAGACATTACTCCCATTAAGCATAGTTCGCATGAGGACTGTTGTAGTCAATCCCGATGCAATTTCTGTGTTTCATCAACACTTTGAAGGTCCACAGATTACAGAATGACCCCAGATGTGCATCAGAAACTACTACTGGTCTTCCAGGAAACGATCAAAGCGTAGACTGTTTGAGACATTACTCCCATTAAGCATAGTTCGCATGAGGACTGTTGTAGTCAATCCCGATGCAATTTCTGTGTTTCATCAACACTTTGAAGGTCCACAGATTACAGAATGAACCCAGATGTGCATCGGAAACTACTACTGGTCTTCCATTGAACGATCAAAGCGTAGACTGTTTGAGACGTTACTCTCATGGAGGAAAGTGCGCATGGTTCCTGTTGTATTCAATCCCGTTGCAATTTCTGTGTTTCATCAACACTCTGATAGTCCACTGATAACAGAATGCGTCAAGATGTGCATCGGAAACTACTACTGGTCTTCCAGGGAACGATGAAAGCGTAGACTGTTCGAGACATTACTCCCATGGAGGAAAGTGCGCACGGTGACTGTTGTATTCAATCCCGACGCAATTTCTGTGTTTCATCAACACTCAGATAGTCCCCAGATTACAGAATGCCTCCAGATGTGCATCGGAAACTACTACTGGTCTTCCAGGGAACGATCAAAGCGTAGACTGTTTGAGACTTCACTCCCATGGAGGAAAGTGCGCATGTTGACTGTTGTATTCGATCCCGAGGGAATTTCTTTGTTTCATCACCACTTTGAAGGTCCAGAGATTACAGAATGCCTCCACGTGTGCATCGGAAACTACTACTGGTCTTCCAGGGAACGATCAAAGCGTAGACAGTTTGTGACATTACTCCCATGGAGGAAACTGCGCATAGTGACTGTTGTATTCAATGCCGATGCAATTCCTGTTTTTCATCAACACTCTGATTGTCCACAGATTGCAGATTGCCTCCAGATGTGCATCAGAAACTACCACAGGTCTTCCATTGAACGATCAAATCGTAGACTGTTTGAGACATTACTCTTATGGAGCAAAATGGCGCATGGTGACTGTTGTATTCAATCCCGAGGCAATTTCTGTGCTTCATCAACACTTTGAACAACCACAGATTACAGAATGCCTCCAGATGTGCATCGGAAACTACTACTCGTCCTCCAGGGAACGATCAAATCGTAGACTGTTTGAGACATTACTCTTATGGAGGAAAATTGCGCATGGTGACTGTTGTATTCAATCCCGATGCAATTTCTGTGTTTTGTCAACACTTTGAAGGTCCACAGATTACAGAATGACCCCAGATGTGCATCGGAAACTACTACTGGTCTTCCAGGGAACGATCAAATCGTATACCGTTTGAGACATTACTCCCATAGAGTAAAGTGCTCATGGTGACAGTTGTATTCAATCCCGATGCCATTTCTGTGTATCATCGACACTCTGATAGTCCAAAGATTACAGAGTGCGTCCAGATGTGCATCGGAAGCTACTAATGGTCTTCCGGGGAACGATCTAAGCGTAGACTGTTTGAGACATTACTCCCATGGAGGAAAGTGCTCATGCTGTGTGTTGTATTCAATCCCGATGCAATTTCTGTGTTTCATCAACACTTCGACGGTCCACAAATTACAGATTGCCTCCAGATGTGCATCGGAAACTACTACTGGTCTTCCAGGGAACGATCAAAGCGTAGACTGTTTGAGACTTTACTCCCATGGAGGAAAGTGCACATGTTGACTGTTGTCTTCAATCCCGAGGGAATTTCTGTGTTTCATCACCACTTTGAAGGTCCACAGATTACAGAATGCCCCCAGATGTGCATCGGAAACTACTACTGGTCTTCCATTGAACGATCAAATCGTAGACTGTTTGAGACATTACTCCCACATAGGAAAGTGCGCATGGTTACTTTTCTATTCATTCCCGATGCAATTTTTGTGTTTCGACAACACTCTGATATTCCACAGATTACAGAATGCCTCCAGATGTGCATCGGAAACTTCTACTGGTCTTCCAGGAAACGATCAAAGCGTAGACTTTTTGATACATTACTCCCATGGAGGAAAGTGCGCATGGTAACTATTACATTCAGTCCCGATGCAATTTCTGTGTTTCAACAACACTCTGATAGTCCACAGATTACAGAATGCCTCCAGATGTGCATCGGAAACTACTACTGGTCTTCCAGGGAACGATCAAAGCGTAGACTGTTTGAGACATTACTCCCATATAGGAAAGTGCGCATGGTAAATGTTGTACTCAATCCCGACGCAATATGCTGTGTTTCATCAACACTCAGATAGCACCCAGATTACAGAATGCCTAGAGATGTGCATCGGAAACTACTACTGGTCTTCCAGGGAACGATCAAAGCGTAGACTGTTTGAGACATTACTCCCATTAATCATAGTTCGCATGAGGACTGTTGTAGTCAATAACGATGCAATTTCTGTGTTTCATCAACACTTTGAAGGTCCACAGATTACTGAATGACCCCAGATGTGCATCGGAAACTACTACTGGTCTTCCAGGGAACGATCAAATCGAATACCGTTAGAGACATTACTCCCATAGAGTAAAGTGCTCATGGTGACTGTTGTATTCAATACCGATGCCATTTCTTTGTATCATCGACACTCTGATAGTCCAAAGATTACAGAGTGCGTCCAGATGTGCATCGGAAGCTACTAATGGTCTTCCAGGGAACGATCTAAGCGTAGACTGTTTGAGACAATACTCCCATGGAGGAAAGTGCTCATGGTGTGTGTTGTATTCAATCCCGATGCATTTTCTGTGTTTCATCAACACTTCGACGGTCCACAAATTACAGATTGCCTCCAGATGTGCATCGGAAACTACTACTCGTCTTCCAGGGAACGATCAAAGCGTAGACTGTTTGAGACTTTACTCCCATGGAGGAAAGTGTGCATGTTGACTGTTGTCTTCAATCCCGAGGGAATTTCTGTGTTTCATCACCACTTTCAAGGTCCACAGATTACAGAATGCCCCCAGATGTGCATCGGAAACTACTACTGGTCTTCCATTGAACGATCAAATCGTAGACTGTTTGAGACATTACTCCCACATAGGAAAGTGCGCATGGTTACTTTTCTATTCAATCCCGATGCAATTTTTGTGTTTCAACAACACTCTGATATTCCACAGATTACAGAATGCCTCCAGATGTGCATCGGAAACTTCTACTGGTCTTCCAGGAGACGATCAAAGCGTAGACTATTTGATACATTACTCCCATGGAGGAAAGTGCGCATGGTAACTATTGCATTCAATCCCGATGCAATTTCTGTGTTTCACAAAACTCTGATAGTCCACAGATTACAGAATGCCTCCAGATGTGCATCGGAAACTACTACTGGTCTTGCAGGGAACGATCAAAGCGTAGACTGTTTGACACATTACTCCCATATAGGAAAGTGCGCATGGTAAATGTTGTACTCAATCCCGACGCAATATGCTGTGTTTCATCAACACTCAGATAGCACCCAGATTACAGAATGCCTCCAGATGTGCATCGGAAACTACTACTGGTCTTCCAGGGAACGATCAAAGCGTAGACTGTTTGAGACTTTACTCCCATGGAGGAAAGGGCGCCTGGTGGCTGTTGTATTCAATCCCGAGGCAATTTCTGTTTTTCATAAACACTTTGAGCGTCCACAGATTACAGAGTGCCACCAGATGTGCATCGGAAACTACTACTGGCCTTCCAGGGAACGATCAAATCGTATACCGTTTGAGACATTACTCCCATAGAGTAAAGTGCTCATGGTGACTGTTGTATTCAATCCCGATGCCATTTCTGTGTATCATCGTCACTCTGATAGTCCAAAGATTACAGAGTGCGTCCAGATGTGCATCGGAAGCTACTAATGGTCTTCCAGGGAACGATCTATGCGTAGACTGTTTGAGACATTACTCCCATGGAGGAAAGTGCTCATGGTGTGTGTTGTATTCAATCCCGATGCAATTTCTGTGTTTCATCAACACTTCGACGGTCCACAAATTACAGATTGCCTCCAGATGTGCATCGGAAACTACTACTGGTCTTCCAGGGAACGATGAAAGCGTAGACTGTTCGAGACATTACTCCCATGGAGGAAAGTACGCACGGTGACTGTTGTATTCAATCCCGACGCAATTTCTGTGTTTCATCAGCACTCAGATAGTCCCCAGATTACAGAATGCCTCCAGATGTGCATCGGAAACTACTACTGGTCTTCCAGGGAACGATCAAAGCGTAGACTGTTTGAGACTTTACTCCCATGGAGGAAAGTGCGCATGTTGACTGTTGTATTCGATCCCGAGGGCATTTCTTTGTTTCATCACCACTTTGAAGGTCCACAGATTACAGAATGCCTCCAAGTGTGCATCGGAAACTACTACTGGTCTTCCAGGGAACGATCAAAGCGTAGACAGTTTGTGACATTACTCCCATGGAGGAAACTGCGCATAGTGACTGTTGTATTCAATGCCGATGTAATTCCTGTGTTTCATCAACACTCTGATTGTCCACAGATTGCAGATTGCCTCCAGATGTGCATCAGAAACTACCACTGGTCTTCCATTGAACGATCAAATCGTAGACTGTTTGAGACATTACTCTTATGGAGGAAAATTGCGCATGGTGACTGTTGTATTCAATCCCGATGCAATTTCTGTGTTTTGTCAACACTTTGATGGTCCACAGATTACAGAATTCCTCCAGATATGCATCGGAAACTACTACTGGTCTTGCAGGGGACGAACAAAGCGTAGACTGTTTGAGACATTACTCTTATGGAGAAAAGTCCACATGGTGCATGTTGTATTCAATACCGATGCAATTTCTGAGTTTCATTAACACTCTGATAGTCCACAGATTACAGAATGCCCACAGATGTGCATCGGAAACTACTACTGGTCTTCCAGGGAACGATCAATGCATAAACTGTTTGAGACATTACTCTCATTGAGGAAAGTGTTCAAGGTGACTGTTGTATTCAATCCCGAGGCAATTTCTGTGTTTCATCAACACTTTGAAGGTCCACAGATTACAGAATGCATCCACATGTGCATCGGAAACTACTACTGGTCTTGCAGGGAACGATCAAAGCGTAGACTGTTTGAGATATTACTCCCATGGAGAAAAGTCCACATGGTGCATGTTGTATTCAATACCGATGCAATTTCTTAGTTTCATTAACACTCTGATAGTCCACAGACTACAGAATGCCACCAGATGTGCATCGGAAACTACTACTGGCTTCCAGGAAACGATCAAATCGTAGACTGTTTGAGACATTACTCCCATGGGGGAAAGTGCGCATGGTGACTGTTATATTCAATCCCGATGCAATTTCTGTGTTTCATCAACACTCTGATAGTCAACAGATTACAGAATGCCTCCAGATGTGCATTTGAAACTACTACTGGTCTTCCAGGGAACGATCAAAGCGTAGATGGTTTGTGTTATTACTCCCATGGAGGAAAGTGCGCATGGTGACTGTTGTATCAATCCCGATGCAATTTCTGTGTTTCATCAACACTTGGAAGGTCCACAGACTACAGAATGCCTCCAGATGTGCACCGGAAACTACTACTGGTCTTCCAGGAAACGATCAAAGCGTTGACTGTTTGAGGCATTACTCCCATATAGGAAAGCGCGCATGGTGACTGTTGTAGTCAATCCAGATGCAATTTCTGTGTTTCACCAACACTCTACTGGTCTTCCAGGGAACGATGAAAGCGTAGACTGTTTGAGATATTACTCCCATGCAGGAGAGTGCGCATAGTGAATGTCGTATCAATCCCGATGCAATTTTTGTGTTTCATCAACACTATGATGGTCCACACATTACAGAATGCCCCCAGACGTGCATCGGAAACTACTACTGGTCTTCCAGGGAACGATCAAAGCGTAAACTGTTTGAGACATTACTCCCATGGAGGAAAGTGCGCATGGTGACTGTGTATTAAATCCCGATGCAATTTCTGTGTTTCATCAACACTCTGATAGTCCCCAGATTACAGAATGACACCAGATGTGCATCGGAAACTACTACTGGTCTTCCAGGAAACGATGAAAACCTAGACTGTTTGAGATATTACTCCCATGGAGGAAAGTGCGCATGGTGACTGTTGTATTCAATCCCGAGGCAATTTCTCTGTTTCATCAACACTTTGAAGGTCCACAGATTACAGAATGCCTCCAGATGTGCATCGGAAACTACTACTGGTCTTGCAGGGATCGATTAAAGCGTAGACTGTTTGAGTCATTACTTCCATGGAGAAAAGTCCACATGGTGCATGTTGTATTCAATCCCGATGCATTTTCTGTGTTTCATCAACACTCTGATAGTCCACAGATTTCAGAATCCCTGCAGATGTGCATCGGAAACTACTACAGGTATTCCAGGGAACGATCAAAAGGTTGACTGTATGAGACTTTACTCCCATGGAGGAAAGTGCGCACGGTGACTGTTGTATTCAATCCCGACGCAATTTCTGTGTTTCATCAACACTGAGATAGTCCCCAGATTACAGAATGCCTCCAGATGTGCATCGGAAACTACTACTGGTCTTCCAGGGAACGATCAAAGTGTAGACTGTTTGAGACTTTACTCCCATGTAGGAAAGTGCGCATGTTGACTGTTCTATTCAATCCCGAGGGAATTTCTGTGTTTCATCACCAATACCACTTTGAAGGTCCACAGATTACAGAATACCTCCAGATGTACATCAAAAACTACTACCGGTCTTCCAGGGAACGATGTAAGCGTAGACAGTTTGAGACATTACTCCCATGGAGGAAAGTGCGCATAGTGACTGTTGTATTCAATCCCGATGCAATTTCAGTGTTTCATCAACACTCTGATACTCCACAGATTACAGAATGCCTCCAGATGTGCATCGGAAACTACTACTGGCTTCCAGGAAACGATCAAATCGTAGACTGTTTGAGACATTACTCCCATGGGCGAAAGTGCGCATGGTGACTGTTATATTCAATCCCAATGCAATTTCTGTGTTTCATCAACACTCTGATAGTCAACAGATTACAGAATGCCTCCAGATGTGCATTTGAAACTACTACTGGTCTTCCAGGGAACGATCAAAGCGTAGATGGTTTGTGTTATTACTCCCATGGAGGAAAGTGCGCATGGTGACTGTTGTATCAATCCCGACGCAATTTCTGTGTTTCATCAACACTGAGATAGTCCCCAGATTACAGAATGCCTCCAGATGTGCATCGGAAACTACTACTGGTCTTGCAGGGAACGATCAAAGCGTAGACTGTTTGAGATATTACTCCCATGGAGAAAAGTCCACATGGTGCATGTTGTATTCAATACCGATGCAATTTCTTAGTTTCATTAACACTCTGATAGTCCACAGACTACAGAATGCCACCAGATGTGCATCGGAAACTACTACTGGCTTCCAGGAAACGATCAAATCGTAGACTGTTTGAGACATTACTCCCATGGGGGAAAGTGCGCATGGTGACTGTTATATTCAATCCCGATGCAATTTCTGTGTTTCATCAACACTCTGATAGTCAACAGATTACAGAATGCCTCCAGATGTGCATTTGAAACTACTACTGGTCTTCCAGGGAACGATCAAAGCGTAGATGGTTTGTGTTATTACTCCCATGGAGGAAAGTGCGCATGGTGACTGTTGTATCAATCCCGATGCAATTTCTGTGTTTCATCAACACTTGGAAGGTCCACAGACTACAGAATGCCTCCAGATGTGCACCGGAAACTACTACTGGTCTTCCAGGAAACGATCAAAGCGTTGACTGTTTGAGGCATTACTCCCATATAGGAAAGCGCGCATGGTGACTGTTGTAGTCAATCCAGATGCAATTTCTGTGTTTCACCAACACTCTACTGGTCTTCCAGGGAACGATGAAAGCGTAGACTGTTTGAGATATTACTCCCATGCAGGAGAGTGCGCATAGTGAATGTCGTATCAATCCCGATGCAATTTCTGTGTTTCATCAACACTTGGAAGGTCCACACATTACAGAATGCCCCCAGACGTGCATCGGAAACTACTACTGGTCTTCCAGGGAACGATCAAAGCGTAAACTGTTTGAGACATTACTCCCATGGAGGAAAGTGCGCATGGTGACTGTGTATTAAATCCCGATGCAATTTCTGTGTTTCATCAACACTCTGATAGTCCCCAGATTACAGAATGACACCAGATGTGCATCGGAAACTACTACTGGTCTTCCAGGAAACGATGAAAACCTAGACTGTTTGAGATATTACTCCCATGGAGGAAAGTGCGCATGGTGACTGTTGTATTCAATCCCGAGGCAATTTCTCTGTTTCATCAACACTTTGAAGGTCCACAGATTACAGAATGCCTCCAGATGTGCATCGGAAACTACTACTGGTCTTGCAGGGATCGATTAAAGCGTAGACTGTTTGAGTCATTACTTCCATGGAGAAAAGTCCACATGGTGCATGTTGTATTCAATCCCGATGCATTTTCTGTGTTTCATCAACACTCTGATAGTCCACAGATTTCAGAATCCCTGCAGATGTGCATCGGAAACTACTACAGGTATTCCAGGGAACGATCAAAAGGTTGACTGTATGAGACTTTACTCCCAAGGAGGAAAGTGCGCACGGTGACTGTTGTATTCAATCCCGACGCAATTTCTGTGTTTCATCAACACTGAGATAGTCCCCAGATTACAGAATGCCTCCAGATGTGCATCGGAAACTACTACTGGTCTTCCAGGGAACGATCAAAGTGTAGACTGTTTGAGACTTTACTCCCATGTAGGAAAGTGCGCATGTTGACTGTTGTATTCAATCCCGAGGGAATTTCTGTGTTTCATCACCAATACCACTTTGAAGGTCCACAGATTACAGAATACCTCCAGATGTACATCAAAAACTACTACCGGTCTTCCAGGGAACGATGTAAGCGTAGACAGTTTGAGACATTACTCCCATGGAGGAAAGTGCGCATAGTGACTGTTGTATTCAATCCCGATGCAATTTCAGTGTTTCATCAACACTCTGATACTCCACAGATTACAGAATGCCTCCAGATGTGCATCGGAAACTACTACCGGCCTTCCAGGGAACGATCAAATCGTATACTGTTTGAGACATTACTCCCATAGAGGAAAGTGCTCATGGTGACTGTTGTATTCAATCCCGATGCAATTTCTGTGTTTCATCAACACTCTGATAGTCCAAAGATTACAGAGTGCCTCCAGATGTGCATCGGAAGCTACTAATGGTCTTCCAGGGAACTATCTTAGCGTAGACTGTTTGAGACATTACTCCCATGGAGGAATGTGCTCATGGTGGCTGTTGTATTCAATTCGATGCAATTTCTGTGCTTCATCAACACTTTGAAGGTCCACAGGTTACAGAATGCCTCCAGATGTGCATCGGAAACTACTACTCGTCCTCCAGGGAACGATCAAATCGTAGACTGTTTGAGACATTACTCTTATGGAGGAAAATTGCGCATGGTGACTGTTATATTCAATCCCAATGCAATTTCTGTGTTTCATCAACACTTGGAAGATCCACAGACTACAGAATGCCTCCAGATGTGCATCGGAAACTACTGCTGGTCTTCCAGGAAACGATAAAAGCCTTGACTGTTTGAGACATTACTCCCATATAGGAAAGTGCGCATGGTGACTGTTGTATTCAATCCCGATGCAATTTCTGTGTTTCACCAACACTCTACTTGTCTTCCAGGGAACGATGAAAGCGTAGACTGTTTGAGATATTACTCCCATGGAGGAAAGTGCGCATGGTACTGTTGTATCAATCCCGATGCAATTTGTGTGTTTCATCAACACTTTTAAGCTCCACAGACTGTTTGAGACATTACTCCCATGGAGGAAAATGCGAATGATGACTGTTGTATTCAATCCCGAGGCAATTTCTGTGTTTCATCAACACTTTGAAGGTCCGCAGATTACAGAATGCCTCCGGATGTGAATCGGAAACTACTACTGCACTTGCAGGGCACGATCAAATCGTAGAGTTATTGAGACATTACTCCCATGGAGGAAAGTGCGCATGGTGACTTTTGTATTTAATCCCGATGCAATTTTTGTGTTTCATCAACACTATGATGGTCCACACATTACAGAATGCCCCCAGACGTGCATCGGAAACTACTACTGGTCTTGCAGGGATCGATTAAAGCGTAGACTGTTTGAGTCATTACTTCCATGGAGAAAAGTCCACATGGTGCATGTTGTATTCAATCCCGATGCATTTTCTGTGTTTCATCAACACTCAGATAGTCCCCAGATTACAGAATGCCTCCAGATGTGCATCGGAAACTACTACTGGTCTTCCAGGGAACGATCAAAGCGTAGACTGTTTGAGACTTTACTCCCATGGAGGAAAGTGCGCATGTTGACTGTTGTATTCAATCCCGAGGGAATTTCTGTGTTTCATCACCACTACCACTTTGAAGGTCCACAGATTACAGAATACCTCCAGATGTACATCAAAAACTACTACCGGTCTTCCAGGGAACGATGTAAGCGTAGACAGTTTGAGACATTACTCCCATGGAGGAAAGTGCGCATAGTGACTGTTGTATTCAAGGCCGATGCAATTTCTGTGTTTCATCAACACTGTGATTGTCCACAAATTACAGAATGCCTCCAGATGTGCATCAGAAACAACTACTGGTCTTCCATTGAACGATCAAATCGTAGACTGTTTGAGACATTATTCTTATGGAGGAAAATTGCGCATGGTGACTGTTGTATTCAATCCCGATGCAATTTCTGTGTTTTGTCAACACTTTGATCGTCCACAGATTACAGAATACCTCCAGATGTACATCAAAAACTACTACTGGTCTTCCAGGGAACGATGTAAGCGTAGACAGTTTGAGACATTACTCCCATGGAGGAAAGTGCGCCTGGTGACTGTTGTATTCAATCCCGAGGCAATTTCTGTGTTTCATCAACACTTTGATGGTCCACAGAGTACAGAATGCCTCCAGATGTGCATCGGAAACTACTACTGGTCTTCCAGGAAACTATCAAAGCGTAGACTCTTTGAGACATTACACCCATGAAGGAAAGCGCGCATGGTGACTGTTATATTCAATCCCGAAGGAATTTCTGTGTTTCATCAACACTTTGAAGGTCCACAGGTTACAGAATGCCCCCAGATGTGCATCGGAAACTACTACTCGTCCTCCAGGGAACAAGCAAATCGTAGACTGTTTGAGACATTACTCTCATTGAGGAAAGTTATCAAGGTGACTGTTGTATTCAATCCCGAGGCAATTTCTGTGTTTCATCAACACTTTGAAGGTCCACAGATTACAGAATGCATCCACATGTGCATCGGAATCTACTACTGGTCTTGCAGAGAACGATCAAAGCGTAGACTGTTTGAGACATTACTCCCATGGAGAAAAGTCCACATGGTGCATGTTGTATTCAATACCGATGCAATTTCTGAGTTTCATTAACACTCTGATAGTCCACAGATTACAGAATGCCTCCAGATGTGCATTTGAAACTACTACTGGTCTTCCAGGGAACGATCAAAGCGTAGATGGTTTGAGACATTACTCCCATGGAGGAAAGTGCGCATGGTGACTGTTGTATCAATCCCAATGCAATTTCTGTGTTTCATCAACACTTGGAAGATCCACAGACTACAGAATGCCTCCAGATGTGCATTTGAAACTACTACTGGTCTTCCAGGGAACGATCAAAGCGTAGATGGTTTGAGACATTACTCCCATATAGGAAAGTGCGCATGGTGACTGTTGTATTCAATCCCGATGCAATTTCTGTGTTTCACCAACACTCTACTGGTCTTCCAGGGAACGATGAAAGCGTAGACTGTTTGAGATATTACTCCCATGGAGGAAAGTGCGCATGGTGACTGTTGTATCAATCCCGATGCAATTTCTGTGTTTTATCAACACTTGGAGGCTCCACAGACTGTTTGAGACATTACTCCCATGGAGGAAAATGCGAATGATGACTGTTGTATTCAATCCCGAGGCAATTTCTGTGTTTCATCAACACTTTGAAGGTCCGCAGATTACAGAATGCCTCCGGATGTGAATCGGAAACTACTACTGCACTTGCAGGGCACGATCAAATCGTAGAGTTATTGAGACATTACTCCCATGGAGGAAAGTGCGCATGGTGACATTTGTATTTAATCGCGATGCAATTCGTGTGTTTCATCAACACTATGATGGTCCACACATTACAGAATGCACCCAGACACGCATCGGAAACTACTACTGGTCTTCCAGGGAACGATCAAAGCGTAGATGGTTTGAGACATTACTCCCATGGAGGAAAGTGCGCATGGTGACTGTTGTATCAATCCCGATGCAATTTCTGTGTTTCATCAACACTTGGAAGGTCCACAGACTACAGAATGCCTCCAGATGTGCATCGGAAACTACTACTGGTCTTCCAGGAAACGATCAAAGCCTTGACTGTTTGAGACATTACTCCCATATAGGAAAGTGCGCATGGTGACTGTTGTATTCAATCCCGATGCAATTTCTGTGTTTCACCAACACTCTACTGGTCTTCCAGGGAACGATGAAAGCGTAGACTGTTTGAGATATTACTCCCATGGAGGAAAGTGCGCATGGTGACTGTTGTATCAATCCCGATGCAATGTCTATGTTTCATCAACACTTGGAAGTTCCACAGACTGTTTGAGACATTACTCCCATGGAGGAAAATGCGAATGATGACTGTTGTATTCAATCCCGAGGCAATTTTTGTATTTCATCAACACTTTGAAGGTCCACAGATTACAGAATGCCTCCGGATGTGAATCGGAAACTACTACTGCACTTGCAGGCCACGATCAAATCGTAGAGTTATTGAGACATTACTCCCATGGAGGAAAGTGCGCATGGTGACTTTTGTATTTAATCGTGATGCAATTCGTGTGTTTCATCAACACTTTGATAGTCCACAGATTACAGAATGACACCAGATGTGCATCGGAAACTACTACTAGTCTTCCAGGAAACGATCAAAGCCTAGACTGTTTGAGACATTACTCCCATGGAGGAAAGTGCGCATGGTGACTGTTGTATTCAATCCCGAGGCAACTTCTGTGTTTCATTAGTATTTGAAGGTCCACAGATTACAGAATGCCTCCTAGATGTGCATCGGAAACTACTACTGGTCTTCCAGGACACGATCAAAGCGTAGACTGTTTGAGACATAACTCCCATATAGGAAAGTGCGCAATGTGACTGTTGTATTCAATCCCGATGCAATATCTGTGTTTCAACAGCACTCTGATAGTCCGCAGATTACAGAATGCCTCCGGATGTGCATCGGAAACTACTACTGATCTTCCAGGGAACGATCAATGCGAAGACTGTTTGAGACATTACTCCCAAGGAGGAATGTGCGCATGGTGACTGTTGTATTCAATCCCGATGCAATTTCTGTGTTTCATCAAGACTCTGATTGTCCACAGATTATAAAATGCCCCCAGATGTGCATCGGAATCTACTACTGGCCTTCCAGGGAACGATCAAAGCGTAAACTGTTTGAGACATTACTCCCATGGGGGAAAGTGCGCATGGTTACTGTTGTATTCAATCCCGATGCAATTTCTGTGTTTCATCAACACTCTGACAGTCCACAGATTACAGAATGCCACCTGATGTGCATCGGAAACTACTACTGGCCTTCCAGGGAACGATCAAAGCGTAGACTGTTTGAGACATTACTCCCATGGGGGAAAGTGCTCATGGTGACTGTTGTATTCAATCCCGATGCATTTTCAGTGTTTCATCAACACTCTGATAGTCCACAGATTTCAGAATGCCTGCAGATGTGCATCGGAAACTATTACTGGTCTTCCAGGGAACGATGAAAAGGTTGACTGTTTGAGACTTTACTCCCATGGAGGAAAGTGCGCATGGTGACTGTTGTATTCAACCCCAATGCAATTTCTGTGTTTCATCAACACTCTGATGGTCCACACATTACAGAATGCCCCCAGATGTCCATCGGAAACTACTACTGGTCTTCCATGGAACGATCAAAGCGTAGACTGTTAGAGACATTACTCCCATGGAGGAAAGTGCGCATGGTGACTGTTGTATTCAATCCCGATACAATTTCTGAGTTTCATCAACACTCTGATAGTCCACAGACTACAGAATGACACCAGATGGGCATCGGAAACTACTACTTGTCCTCCAGGGAACGATCAAAAAGTAGACTATTTGAGACATTACTCCCATGGAAGAAAGTGCGCAAGGTGACTGTCGTATTCGATCCCCATGCAATTTCTGTGTTTCATCAACACTTTGAAGGTCCACAGATTGCAGAATGCCTCCAGATGTGCATCGGAAACTACGACTGGTCTTCCAGGACACGATTGAAGCGTAGACTGTTTGAGACATAACTCCCATATAGAAAAGTGCGCAATGTGACTGTTGTATTCAATCCCGATGCAATATCTGTGTTTCAACATCACTCTGATAGTCCGCAGATTACAGAATGCCTCCGGATGTGAATCGGAAACTACTACTGATCTTCCAGGGAACGATCAATGCGAAGACTGTTTGAGACATTACTCCCAAGGAGGAAAGTGCGCATGGTGACTGTTGTATTCAATCCCGATGCAATTTCTGTGTTTCATCAACACTCTGATTGTCCACAGGTTATAGAATGCCCCCAGATGTGCATCGGAATCTACTACTGGCCTTCCAGGGAACGATCAAAGCGTAAACTGTTTGAGACATTACTCCCATGGGGGAAAGTGCGCATGGTTACTGTTGTATTCAATCCCGATGCAATTTCTGTGTTTCATCAACACTCTGATAGTCCACAGATTACAGAATGCTTCCAGATTTGCATCGGAAACTACTACTGGCCTTCCAGAGAACGATCAAAGCGTAGACTGTTTGAGACATTACCCCCAAGGGGGAAAGTGCTCATGGTGACGTATTCAATCCCGATGCAATTTCTGTGTTTCATCAACACTCTGATTGTCCACAGATAACAGAATGCCTCCAGATGTGCATCGGAAACTACTACTGGTCTTCCAGGGAACGATCAAAGCGTAGATTGTTTGAGACTTTACTCCCATGAAGCAAAGTGCGCATGGTGACTGTTGTATTCAATCCCGATGCAATTTCTGTGTTTCAACAACACTCAGATAGTCCACAGATTACAGAGTGCCACCAGATGTGCATTGGAAACTACTACTGGTCTTCCAGGGAACGATCAAAGCGTAAACTGTTTGAGACATTACTCCCATGGAGGAAAGTGCGCATGGTGACTGTTGTATTCAATCCCGATGCAATTTCTGTGTTTCATCAACACTCTGATGGTCCAAACATTACAGAATGCCCCCAGATGTGCATCGGAAACTACTACTGGTCTTCCAGGGAACAATGAAAACGAAGACTGTTTGAGACATTACTCCCATGGAGGAAAATGCGCATGATGACTGTTGTATTCAATCCCGATGCAATATCTGTGTTTCATCAACACGTTGAAGGTCCACAGATTACAAAATGCATCCGGATGTGCATCGGACACTACTACTGGTCTTGCAGGGAACGATCAAAGCGTAGACTGATTGAGACAGTACTCCCATGGAGGAAAGTGCGCATGGTGACTGTTGTATTCAACCCCAATGCAATTTCTGAGTTTCAACAGCACTCTGATAGCCTGCTGATTACAGAATGCCTCCGGTTGTGCATCGGAAGCTACTACTGATCTTCCAGGGAATGATCAATGCGAAGACTGTTTGAGACATTACTCCCATGAAGGCAAGTGCGCGTGGTGACAGTTGTATTCAATCCCGACGCAATTTCTATGTTTTATCAACACTCTGATAGTCCACATATTACAGAATGCCTCCAGATGTGCATCGGAAACTACTACTGGTCTTCCAGGGAACGATCAAAGCGTTGACTGTTTAAGACATTACTCCCAAGGAGGAATGTGCGCATTATGACTGTTGTATTCAATCCCTTTGCAATTTCTTTGTTTCATCAAGACTGTGATTGTCCACAGATAATAGAATGCACCCAGATGTGCATCGGAATCTAGTACTGGCCTTCCAGGGAACGAATAAAGCGTAAAATGTTTGAGACATTACTCTCATGGAGGAAAGTGCGCATGTTTTCTGTTGTATTCAATCCCGATGCAATTTCTGTGCTTCATCAACACTCTGATAGTCCACAGATTACAGAAGGCCTCCAGATGTGCATCGGAAACTACTACTGTCCTTCCAGGGAACGATCAAAGCGTAGACTGTTTGAGACATAACTCCCATGGGGGAAAGTGCTCATGGTGACTGTTGTATTCAATCCCGATGCAATTTCTGTGTTTCATTAACACTCTGATAGTCCACAGATTACAGAATGCCTCCAGATGTGCATCGGAAACTACTACTGGTATTCTAGGGAACGATCAAAGCGTAGACTGTTTGAGACATTACTCCCATGGAAGAAAGTGCGCAAGGTGACTGTCGTATTCGATCCCCATGCAATTTCTGTGTTTCATCAACACTTTGAAGGTCCACAGATTGCAGAATGCCTCCAGATGTGCATCGGAAACTACGACTGGTCTTCCAGGACACGATTGAAGCGTAGACTGTTTTAGACATAACTCCCATATAGAAAAGAGCGCAATGTGACTGTTGTATTCAATCCCGATGCAATATCTGTGTTTCAACATCACTCTGATAGTCCGCAGATTACAGAATGCCTCCGGATGTGAATCGGAAACTACTACTGATCTTCCAGGGAACGATCAATGCGAAGACTGTTTGAGACATTACTCCCAAGGAGGAATGTGCGCATGGTGACTGTTGTATTCAATCCCGATGCAATATCTGTGTTTCATCAACACTCTGATTGTCCACAGGTTATAGAATGACCCCAGATGTGCATCGGAATCTACTACTGGCCTTCCAGGGAACGATCAAAGCGTAAACTGTTTGAGACATTACTCCCATGGGGGAAAGTGCGCATGGTTACTGTTGTATTCAATCCCGATGCAATTTCTGTGTTTCATCAACACTCTGATAGTCCACAGATTACAGAATGCCTACAGATGTGCATCGGAAACTACTACTGGCCTTCCAGAGAACGATCAAAGCGTAGACTGTTTGAGACATTACCCCCAAGGGGGAAAGTGCTCATGGTGACGTATTCAATCCCGATGCAATTTCTGTGTTTCATCAACACTCTGATTGTCCACAGATAACAGAATGCCTCCAGATGTGCATCGGAAACTACTACTGGTCTTCCAGGGAACGATCAAAGCGTAGATTGTTTGAGACTTTACTCCCATGAAGCAAAGTGCGCATGGTGACTGTTGTATTCAATCCCGATGCAATTTCTGTGTTTCAACAACACTCAGATAGTCCACAGATTACAGAGTGCCACCAGATGTGCATTGGAAACTACTACTGGTCTTCCAGGGAACGATCAAAGCGTAAACTGTTTGAGACATTACTCCCATGGAGGAAAGTGCGCATGGTGACTGTTGTATTCAATCCCGATGCAATTTCTGTGTTTCATCAACACTCTGATGGTCCAAACATTACAGAATGCCCCCAGATGTGCATCGGAAACTACTACTGGTCTTCCAGGGAACAATGAAAACGAAGACTGTTTGAGACATTACTCCCATGGAGGAAAATGCGCATGATGACTGTTGTATTCAATCCCGATGCAATATCTGTGTTTCATCAACACGTTGAAGGTCCACAGATTACAAAATGCATCCGGATGTGCATCGGACACTACTACTGGTCTTGCAGGGAACGATCAAAGCGTAGACTGATTGAGACAGTACTCCCATGGAGGAAAGTGCGCATGGTGACTGTTGTATTCAACCCCAATGCAATTTCTGAGTTTCAACAGCACTCTGATAGCCTGCAGATTACAGAATGCCTCCGGTTGTGCATCGGAAGCTACTACTGATCTTCCAGGGAATGATCAATGCGAAGACTGTTTGAGACATTACTCCCGTGAAGGCAAGTGCGCGTGGTGACAGTTGTATTCAATCCCGACGCAATTTCTATGTTTTATCAACACTCTGATAGTCCACATATTACAGAATGCCTCCAGATGTGCATCGGAAACTACTACTGGTCTTCCAGGGAACGATCAAAGCGTTGACTGTTTAAGACATTACTCCCAAGGAGGAATGTGCGCATTATGACTGTTGTATTCAATCCCTTTGCAATTTCTTTGTTTCATCAAGACTGTGATTGTCCACAGATTATAGAATGCACCCAGATGTGCATCGGAATCTAGTACTGGCCTTCCAGGGAACGAATAAAGCGTAAAATGTTTGAGACATTACTCTCATGGAGGAAAGTGCGCATGTTTACTGTTGTATTCAATCCCGATGCAATTTCTGTGCTTCATCAACACTCTGATAGTCCACAGATTACAGAAGGCCTCCAGATGTGCATCGGAAACTACTACTGTCCTTCCAGGGAACGATCAAAGCGTAGACTGTTTGAGACATTACTCCCATGGGGGAAAGTGCTCATGGTGACTGTTGTATTCAATCCCGATGCAATTTCTGTGTTTCATTAACACTCTGATAGTCCACAGATTACAGAATGCCTCCAGATGTGCATCGGAAACTACTACTGGTATTCTAGGGAACGATCAAAGCGTAGACTGTTTGAGACATTACTCCCATGGAGGGAAGTGCGCATGGTGAATGTTGTATTCAATCCCGAGGCAATTTCTGTGTTTCACCAACACTTTGAAGGTCCACAGATCACAGAATGCCTCCAGATGTTCATCGGAAACTACTACTGGTCTTCCAGGGAACGATCAAAGCGTTGACTGTTTGAGACATTACTCCCATGGAGGAAAGTGCGCTTGGTGACTGTTGTATTCAATCCCGACGCAATTTCTGTGTTTCATCAACACTCTGATTGTCCATAGATTATAGAATACAACCAGATGTGCATCGGAGTCTACTACTGGCCTTCCAGGGAGCGATCAATGCGTAAACTGTTTGAGACATTACTCCCATGGAGGAAAGTGCGCATGGTTACTGTTGTATTCAATCCCGAAGCAATTTCTGTGTTTCATCAACACTCTGATAGTTCACAGATTACAGAATGCCTCCAGATGTGCATCGGAAACTACTACTGGCCTTCCAGGGAACGATCAAAGCGTAGACTGTTTGAGACATTACTCCCAAGGGGGAAAGTGCTCATGGTGACGTATTCAATCCCGATGCAAATTTCTGTGTTTCATCAACACTCTGATAGTCCACAGATTACAGAATGCCTCCAGATGTGCATCGTGAACTACTATTGGTCTTCCAGGGAACGATCAAAGCGTAGACTGTTGGAGACATTACTCCCATGGAGGAAAGTGCGCATGGTGACTGTTGTATTCAATCCCGAGGCAATTTCTGTGTTTCACCAACACTTTGAAGGTCCACAGATTACAGAATGCCTCCAGATGTGCATCGTTAACTACTACTGGTCTTCCAGGGAACGATCAAAGCGTAGACTGTTTGAGACATTACTTCCATGGAGGAAAGTGCGCATGGTGACTGTTGTATTCCATCCCGATGCAATTTCTGTGTTTCATCAACACTCTGATAGGCCACACATTATAGAATGCCCCCAGATGTGCATCGGAAACTACTACTGGTCATCCAGGGAACGATCAAAGCGTAGATTGTTTGAGTCTTTACTCCCATGGAGCAAAGTGCGCATGGTGACTGTTGTATTCAATCCTGATGCAATTTCTGTGTTTCAACAACACTCTGATAGTCCACAGATTACAGAATGCCTCCAGATGTGCATCGGAAACTACTACTGGTCTTCCAGGGAACGATCAAAGCGTAGGTTGTTTGACACTTTACTCCCAAGCAGCAAAGTGCGCATGGTGACTGTTGTATTCAATCCCGATGGAATTTCTGTGTTTCAACAACACTCTGATAGTCCACAGATTACAGAATGCCTCCAGATGTCCATCGTAAACTACTACTGGTCTTCCAGGAAACGATCAAAGCGTAGACTGTATGCGACATTACTCCCATGGAGGAAAACGCGCATGATGACTGTTGTATTCAATCCCGAGGCAATATCTGTGTTTCATCAACACTTTGAAGGTCCACAGATTACAAAATGCCTCCGGATGTGCATCGGAAACTACTACTGCTCTTGCAGGGAACGATCAAATCGTAGACTGATTGAGACAGTACTCCCATGGAGGAAAGTGCGCATGGTGACTGTTGTACTCAAACCTGATGCAATTTCTGTGTTTCATTAACACTCTGATGGTCATCACATTACAGAATGCCCCCAGATGTGCATCGGAAGCTACTACTGGTCTTCCATGGAACGATCATAGCGTAAACTGTTTGTGACATTACTCCCATGGAGGAAAGTGCGCATGGTGACTGTTGTATTCAGTCCCGATACAATTTCTGAGATTCATCAACACACTGATAGTCCACAGACTACAGAATGACACTAGATGGGCTTTGGAAACTACTACTGGTCTTCCAGGGAACGATCAAATCGTAGACCATGTGAGACATTACTCCCATGGAAGAAAGTGCGCAAGGTGACTGTTGTATTCACTTTTGATGCAATTTGTGTGTTTCATCAACACTTTGAAGGACCACAGATTACAGAATGCCTCCAGATGTGCATCGGAATCTACTACTGGTCTTCCAGGAAACGAACAAAGCGTAGACTGTTTGAGACATTGCTCTCATGGAGGAAAGTGCGCAAGGTGACTTTTGTATTCAATCCCGACGCAATTTCTGTGTTTCATCAACATTCTGATTGTCCACAGATTATAGAATGCCCCCAGATGTGCATCGGAATCTACTACTGGCCTTCCAGGGAACGATCAATGCGTAAACTGTTTGAGACATTACTCCCATGGAGGAAAGTGCGCATGGTGACTGTTTTATTCAATCCCGAGGCAATTTCTGTGTTTCATCAACACTTTGAAGGTCCACAGATTACAGAATGCCTCCAGATGTGCATCTGAAACTACTACTGGTCTTGCAGGGAACGATTAAAGCGTAGACTCTTTGAGACATTATTCCCATGGAGAAAAGTCCACATGGTGCATTTTGTATTCAATACCAATGGAATTCCTGAGTTTCATTAACACTCTGATAGTCCACAGATTACAGAATGCCCTAAGATGTGCATCGGAAACTACTACTGGTCTTCCAGGGAGTGATCAAAGCGTAAACAGTTTGAGACATTACTCCGATGGAGGAAAGTGTTCATGGTGACTGTTGTATTCATTCCCGCTACAATTTCGGTGTTTCATCAACACTATGACAGTGCACAGATTACAGAATGCCACCAGATGTGCATCGGAAACTACTACTGGTCTTCCAGGGAACGATCAAATCGTAGACTGCTTGAGACATTACTCCCATGGAGGAAAGTGCGCACTATGACTGTTGTATTCAATCCCGAAGCAATTTCTGTGTTTTATCAACACTCTGATGTTCCACAGATTACAGTATGCCTCCAGATGTGCATCGGAAACTACTACTGGTCTTCCAGGGAACGCTCAAAGCGTAGACTGTTTGAGACATTACTCCCATGGAGGAAAGTGCGCATGGTGACTTTTGTATTCAATCCCGACGCAATTTCTGTGTTTCATCAACACTCTGATTTTCCACAGATTATAGAATGCCCCCAAATGTGCATCGGAATCTACTACTGGCCTTCCAGGGAACGATCTATGCGTAAATTGTTTGAGACATTACTCCCATGGAGGAAAGTGCGCATGGTTACTGTTGTATTCAATCCCGATGCAATTTCTGTGTTTCATCAACACTCTGATAGTTCACAGATTACAGAATGCCTCCAGATGTGCATCGGAAACTACTACTGGCCTTCCAGGGAACGATCAAAGCGTAGACTGTTTGAGACATTACTCCCATGGGGGAAAGTTATCATGGTGACGTATTCAATCAAGATGCAATTTCTGTGTTTCATCAACACACTGATAGTCCACAGATTACAGAATGCCTCCAGATGTGCATCGTAAACTACTACTGATCTTCCAGGGGACGATCAAAGCGTAGACTGTTTGAGACATTACTCCCATGGAGGAAAGTGCGCATGGTGACTGTTATATTCAATCCCGCTGCAATCTCTGTGTTTCAACAACACTCTGATAGTCCACAGATTACAGATTGCCTCCAGATGTGCATCGGAAACTACTGCTGGTATTCCAGAGAACCATCAAAGCGTTGACTGTATGAGACATTACTCCCATGGAGGAAAGTGCGCATGGTGACTGTTGTATTCCATCCCGATGCAATTTCTGTGTTTCATCAGCACTCTGATAGTCCACAGATTACAGAATGACACCAAATGTGCATCGGAAACTACTACTGGTCATCTAGGGAACGATCAAAGCGTAGACTGCTTGAGACATTACTCCCAAGGAGGAAAGTGCGCATGGTGGCTGTTGTACTAAATCCCGAGGCAATTTCTGTGTTTCATCAACACTTTGAAGGTCCACAGATTATAGAATGCCTCAAGATGTGCATCGGAAACTACTACTGGTCTTCCAGGGAATGATCAAAACATAGACTGTTTGAGACATTACTCTCAAGAAGGACAGTGCGCATGGTGACTGTTGTATTCAATCCCGAAGCAATTTCGAGTGTTTTATCAACACTTTAAAGATCCACATATTACAGAATGATTCCAGATGTGCATCGGAAACTACTCCTGGTCTTCCAGGGAACGATGAAAGCGTAGACAGTTTGAGACATTAATCCAATGGAGGAAAGTGCACATGGTGACTGTTGTATTCAATCCCGATGCAATTTCTGAGTTTCATTAACAATCTGATAGTCCACAGATTACAGAATGTCCCCAGATGCGCATCGGAAACTACTACTGGTCTTCCAGGGAACGGTCAAAGCGTAAACTGTTTGAGACATTACTCTGATGTAGAAAAAGTGTTCATGGTGACTGTTGTATTCAATCCCGATGCAATTTCGGTGTTTCATCAACACTCTGATAGTCCACAGATTACAGAATGCCTCCAGATGTGCATCGGAAACTACTACTGGTCTTGCAGAGAACGATTAAAGCGTAGACTGTTTGAGACATTATTCCTATGGAGAAAAGTCCACATGGTGCATGTTGTATTCAATACCAATGCAATTCCTGAGTTTCATTAACACTCTGATAGTCCACAGATTACAGAATGCCTCCAGATGTGCATCGGAAACTACTACTGGTCTTGCAGAGAACGATTAAAGCGTAGACTGTTTGAGACATTATTCCCATGGAGAAAAGTCCACATGGTGCATGTTGTATTCAATACCAATGCAATTCCTGAGTTTCATTAACACTCTGATAGTCCACAGATTACAGAATGCCCCCAGATGTGCATCGGAAACTACTACTTGTCTTCCAGGGAACGATCAAAGCGTAAACAGTTTGAGACATTACTCCGATGGAGGAAAGTGTTCATGGTGATTGTTGTATTCATTCCCGCTACAATTTCGGTGTTTCATCAACACTCTGATAGTGCACACATTACAGAATGCTACCAGATGTGAATCGTAAACTACTACTGGTCTTCCAGGGAACGATCAAATCGAAGACTGCTTGAGACATTACTCCCATGGAGGAAAGTGCGCACTATGACTGTTGTATTCAATCCCGATGCAATTTCTGTGTTTCATCAACACTCTGTTGTTCCACAGATTACAGTAAGCCTCCAGATGTGCATCGGAAACTACTACTGGTCTTCCAGTGAACGATCAAAGCGTAAACAGTATGAGACATTACTCCGATGGAGGAAAGTGTTCATGGTGATTGTTTTATTCATTCCCGCTACAATTTCGGTGTTTCATCAACACTCTGATAGTGCACACATTACAGAATGCCACCAGATGTGAATCGGAAACTACTACTGGTCTTCCAGGGAACGATCAAATCGTAGACTGTTTGAGACATTACTCTTTTGGGGGAAAGTGCTCATGGTGACGTATTCAATCCCGATGCAATTTCTGTGTTTCATCAACACTCTGATAGTCCACAGATTACAGAATGCCTAAAGAAGTGATTCGTAAACAACTACTGATCTTCCAGGGAAAATTCAAAGCGTAGACTGTTTGAGACATTACTCCCATGGAGGAAAGTGCGCATGGTGAATGTTATATTCAATCCCGCTGCAATTTCTGTGTTTCAACAACACTCTGATAGTCCACAGATTACAGATTGCCTCCAGATGTGCATCGGAAAGTACTGCTGGTCTTTCAGAGAACCACCAAAGCGTTGAGTGTATGAGATATTACTCCCATGGAGGAAAGTGCGCATGGTGACTCTTGTATTCCTTCCCGATGCAATTTCTGTGTTTCATCATCACTCTGATAGTCCACAGATTACAGAATGCCTCCAGATGTGCATCGTAAACTACTACTGGTCATCCAGGGAACGATCAAAGCGTAGATTGTTTGAGTCTTTACTCCCATGGAGCAAAGTGCGCATGGTGAATGTTATATTCAATCCCGCTGCAATTTCTGTGTTTCATCAACACTTTGAAGGTCCACATATTACAGAATGCCTCCGGATATGCATCGGAAACTACTACTGGTCTTCCAGGGAATGATCAAAGCGTAGACTGTTTGAGACATTACTCTCATGAAGGAAAGTGCGCATGATGACTCTTCTATTCAATCCCGAAGCAATTTCAGTGTTCCATCTACACTTTGAAGATCCACAGATTACAGAATGCCTCCAGATGTGCATCGGAAACTACTACTGGTCTTCCAGGGAACGATCAAAGCGTAGACTGTATGAGACATTACTCCCATGGAGGAAAGTGCTCAAGGTGACTGTTGTATTTAATCCCGTTGCAATTTCTGTGTTTCATCAACACTTTGAAAATCCACAGATTACAGAATGCCTCCGGATGTGCATCGGAAACTACTACTGGTCTTCCAGGGAACGATCAAATCGTAAACAGTTTGAGACATTAATCCCATGGAGGAAAGTGCGCATGGTGACTGTTGTATTCAATCCCGATGCAATTTCTGTGTTTCATCAATACTCTAATGTTGCACAGATTACAGTATGCCTCCAGATGTGCATCGGAAACTACTACTGGTCCTCCAGGGAACGATCAAAGCGTAGACTGTTTATGACATTACTAACATGGAGGAAAGAGCGCATGGTGACTGTTGTATTCAATCCCGATGCAATTTCTGTGTTTCATCAACACTCTGATTGTCCACAGATTATAGAATGCCCCCAGATGTGCATCGGAATCAACTACTGGCCTTTCAGGGAACGATCAAAGCGTAGACTGTTTGAGACAATACTCCCATGGGAGAAAGTGCCCATGGTGACTGTTGTATTCAATCCAGATGCAATTTCTGTGTATCATCAACACTCTGATACTCCACAGATTACAGAATGCCTCCAGATGTGCATCGGAAACTACAACTGGCCTTCCAGGGAACGATCAAAGCGTAGACTGTTTGAGACATTACTCCCATGGAGGAAAGTTCGCATGGTGACTGTTGTATTCAATCCCGATGCAATTTCTGTGTATCATCAACACTCTGATACTCCACAGATTACAGAATGCCTCCAGATGTGCATCGGAAACTACTACTGGCCTTCCAGGGAACGATCAAAGCGTAGACTGTTTAAGACATTCCTCCCATGGGGGAAAGTGCTCATGGTGACCGTTGTATTCAATCCCGAGGCAATTTTTTGTGTTTCATCAACACTCTGATAGTCCACAGATTACAGAATGCCTCAGATGTGCATCGGAAACTACTACTGGTCTTCCAGGGAACGACCAAAGCGTAGACTGTTTGAGACATTACTCCCACGGAGGATAGCGCGCTTGGTGACAGTTGTATTCACTCCCGATGCAATTTCTGTGTCTCATCAACACTTTGAATGTCCACAGTTTACAGAATGCGTCCAGATGTGCATCGGAAGCAACTACTGGTCTTCCTGGGAGCGATGTAATCGTAGAACGGTTGAGACATTACTCCCATTAAGGAAAGTGAACATGGTGACTGTTGTATTCAATCCCGACCCAATTTCTCTGTATCATCAACATTCAGATAGTCCCCAGGTTACAGAATGCCTCCAGCTGTGCATCGGAAACTACTACTGGTCTTCCAGGGAACGATCAAAGCGTAGACTGTTTGAGACATTACTCCTATGGAGGAAAGTTCGCATGGTGACTTGTATTCAATCCCGATGCAATTTCTGTGTTACATCATCACTCTGATTGTCCACAGATTACAGAATGCCTCCAGATGTGCATCGTAAACTACTACTGGTCTTCCAGGGAACGATCAAAGCGTAGACTGTTTGAGACATTACTCCCATGGAGGAAAGTGCGCATGGTGACTGTTGTATTCAATCCCGATGCAATTTCTGTGTTTCATCAACACATTGAAGGTCCACAGATTACAGAATGCCTGCGGATGTGCATCGGAAACTACTACTGGTCTTCCAGGGAATGATCAAAGCGTAGACTGTTTGAGACATTACTCTCATGAAGGAAAGTGCGCATGATGACTGTTGTATTCAATCCCGAAGCAATTTCAGTGTTTCATCAACACTTTGAAGATCCACAGTTTACAGAATGCCTCCAGATGTGCATCAGAAACTACTACTGGTCTTCCAGGGAACGATCAAATCGTGCGCATGGTGACTGTTGTACTCAATCCCGACGCAATTTCCGTGTTTCATCAACACTCAGATAGTCCCCAGATTACAGAATGAATCCAGATGTGCATCGGAAACTACTACTGGTCTTCCAGGGAACGACCAAAGCGTAGACTGTTTGAGACATTACTCCCATGGAGGATAGCGCGCATGGTGACAGTTGTATTCACTCCCGATGCAATTTCTGTGTTTCATCAACACTTTGAATGTCCACAGATTACAGAATGCGTCCAGATGTGCATCGGAAACTACTACTGGTCTTCCTGGGAGCGATGTAATCGTAGACCGTTTGAGACATTTCTCCCATGGAGGAAAGTGAGCATGGTGACTGTTATATTCAATCCCGCTGCAATTTCTGTGTTTCAACAACACTCTGATAGTCCACAGATTACAGATTGCCTCCAGATGTGCATCGGAAAGTACTGCTGGTCTTCCAGAGAACCATCAAAGCGTTGAGTGTATGAGATATTACTCCCATGGAGGAAAGTGCGCATGGTGACTCTTGTATTCCTTCCCGATGCAATTTCTGTGTTTCATCATCACTCTGATAGTCCACTGATTACAGAATGCCTCCAGATGTCATCGTAAACTACTACTGGTGTTCCAGGGAACTATCAAAGCGTAGACTGTTTGAGACATTACTCCCATGGAGGAAAGTGCGCATGGTGACTTTTGTATTTAATCCCGATGCAATTTCTGTGTTTCATCAACACTTTGAAGGTCCACAGATTACAGAATGCCTCCGGATATGCATCGGAAACTACTACTGGTCTTCCAGGGAATGATCAAAGCGTAGACTGTTTGAGACATTACTCTCATGAAGGAAAGTGCGCATGATGACTCTTGTATTCAATCCCGAAGCAATTTCAGTGTTCCATCTACACTTTGAAGATCCACAGATTACAGAATGCCTCCAGATGTGCATCGGAAACTACTACTGGTCTTCCAGGGAACGATCAAATCGTAGACTGTATGAGACATTACTCCCATGGAGGAAAGTGCTCAAGGTGACTGTTGTTTTTAATCCCGATGCAATTTCTGTGTTTCATCAACACTTTGAAAGTCCACAGATTACAGAATGCCTCCGGATGTGCATCGGAAACTACTACTGGTCTTCCAGGGAATGATCAAAGCGTAGACTGTTTGAGACATTACTCTGATGAAGGAAAGTGCGCATGATGACTGGTGTATTCAATCCCGAAGCAATTTCAGTGTTCCATCAACACTTTGAAGATCCACAGATTACAGAATGCCTCCAGATGTGCATCTGAAACTACTACTGGTCTTCCAGGGAACGATCAAATCGTAAACAGTTTGAGACATTAATCCCATGGAGGAAAGTGCGCATGGTGACTGTTGTATTCAATCCCGATGAAATTTCTGTGTTTCATCAATACTCTAATGTTGCACAGATTACAGTATGCCTCCAGATGTGCATCGGAAACTACTACTGGTCCTCCAGGGAACGATCAAATCGTAGACTGTTTATGACATTACTAACATGGAGGAAAGAGCGCATGGTGACTGTTGTATTCAATCCCGATGCAATTTCTGTGTTTCATCAACACTCTGATTGTCCACAGATTATAGAATGCCCCCAGATGTGCATCGGAATCAACTACTGGCCTTCCAGGGAACGATCAAAGCGTAGACTGTTTGAGACAATACTCCCATGGGAGAAAGTGCCCATGGTGACTGTTGTATTCAATCCAGATGCAATTTCTGTGTATCATCAACACTCTGATACTCCACAGATTACAGAATGCCTCCAGATGTGCATCGGAAACTACTACTGGCCTTCCAGGGAACGATCAAAGCGTAGACTGTTTAAGACATTCCTCCCATGGGGGAAAGTGCTCATGGTGACCGTTGTATTCAATCCCGATGCAATTTCTGTGTATCATCAACACTCTGATAGTCCACAGATTACAGAATGCCTCCAGATGTGCATCGGAAACTACTACTGGTCTTCCAGGGAACGACCAAAGCGTAGACTGTTTGAGACATTACTCCCACGGAGGATAGCGCGCTTGGTGACAGTTGTATTCACTCCCGATGCAATTTCTGTGTCTCATCAACACTTTGAATGTCCACAGTTTACAGAATGCGTCCAGATGTGCATCGGAAGCAACTACTGGTCTTCCTGGGAGCGATGTAATCGTAGAACGGTTGAGACATTACTCCCATTAAGGAAAGTGAACATGGTGACTGTTGTATTCAATCCCGACCCAATTTCTCTGTATCATCAACATTCAGATAGTCCCCAGGTTACAGAATGCCTCCAGCTGTGCATCGGAAACTACTACTGGTCTTCCAGGGAACGATCAAAGCGTAGACTGTTTGAGACATTACTCCTATGAAGGAAAGTTCGCATGGTGACTTGTATTCAATCCCGATGCAATTTCTGTGTTACATCATCACTCTGATTGTCCACAGATTACAGAATGCCTCCAGATGTGCATCGTAAACTACTACTGGTCTTCCAGGGAACGATCAAAACGTAGACTGTTTGAGACATTACTCCCATGGAGGAAAGTGCGCATGGTGACTGTTGTATTCAATCCCGATGCAATTTCTGTGTTTCATCAACACATTGAAGGTCCACAGATTACAGAATGCCTGCGGATGTGCATCGGAAACTACTACTGGTCTTCCAGGGAATGATCAAAGCGTAGACTGTTTGAGACATTACTCTCATGAAGGAAAGTGCGCATGATGACTGTTGTATTCAATCCCGAAGCAATTTCAGTGTTTCATCAACACTTTGAAGATCCACAGTTTACAGAATGCCTCCAGATGTGCATCAGAAACTACTACTGGTCTTCCAGGGAACGATCAAATCGTGCGCATGGTGACTGTTTTACTCAATCCCGACGCAATTTCCGTGTTTCATCAACACTCAGATAGTCCCCAGATTACAGAATGAATCCAGATGTGCATCGGAAACTACTACTGGTCTTCCAGGGAACGACCAAAGCGTAGACTGTTTGAGACATTACTCCCATGGAGGATAGCGCGCATGGTGACAGTTGTATTCACTCCCGATGCAATTTCTGTGTTTCATCAACACTTTGAATGTCCACAGATTACAGAATGCGTCCAGATGTGCATCGGAAACTACTACTGGTCTTCCTGGGAGCGATGTAATCGTAGACCGTTTGAGACATTTCTCCCATGGAGGAAAGTGAGCATGGTGACTGTTATATTCAATTCCGACGCAATTTCTCTGTATCATCAACATTCAGATAGTCCCCAGGTTACAGAATGCCTCCAGCTGCGCATAGGAAACTACTACTGGTCTTCCAGGGAACGATCAAAGCGTAGACTGTTTGAGACATTTCTCCCATGGAGGAAAGTGCGCATGGTGACTGCTGTATTCAATCCCGATGCAATTTCTGTGTTTCATCAACACAATGAAGGTCCACAGATTACAGAATGCCTCCGGATGTGCATCGGAAACTACTACAGGTCTTCCAGGGAATGATCAAAGCGTAGACTGTTTGAGACATTACTCTCATGAAGGAAAGTGCGCATGATGACTGTTGTATTCAATCCCGAACCAATTTCAGTGTTTCATCAACACTGTGAAGATCCACAGTTTACAGAATGCCTCCAGATGTGCATCAGAAACTACTACAGGTCTTCCAGGGAACGATCAAATCGTGCGCATGGTGACTGTTGTACTCAATCCCGACGCAATTTCTGTGTTTCATCAACACTCAGATAGTCCCCAGATTACAGAATGAATCCAGATGTGCATCGGAAACTACTACTGGTCTTCCAGGGAACGACCAAAGCGTAGACCGTTTGAGACATTACTCCCATGGAGGATAGCGCGCATGGTGACAGTTGTATTCAATCCCCATGCAATTTCTGTGTTTCATCAACACTTTGAAGGTCCACAGATTACAAAATGCCTCCAGATGTGCATCGGAAGTTACTACTGGTCTTCCTGGGAGCGATGTAATCGTAGACTGTTTTTTAGACATTACTCCCATGGAGGAAAGTGAGCATGGTGACTGTTGTATTCAATCCCGACGCAATTTCTCTGTATCATCAACATTCAGATAGTCCCCAGATTACAGAATGCCTCCAGTTGTGCATCGGAAACTACTACTGGTCTTCCAGGGAACGATCAAAGCGTAGACTGTTTGAGACGTTACTCCCATGGAGGAAAGTTCGCATGGTGACTGTTGTTTTCAATCCCGATGCTATTTCTGTGTTTCATCAACACTTTGAATGTCCATAGGTTACAGAATGCCTCCAGATGTGCATAGGAAACTACAACTTGTCTTCCAGGGAACGATCAAAGCGTAGATTGTTTGAGACATTTCTCCCATGGAGGAAAGTGCGCATGGTGACTGTTGTATTCAATGTCGATGTAATTTCTGTGATTCATCAACACTCTGATAGTCCACAGCTTACAGAATGCCTCCAGATGTGCATCGAAAACTACTACTGGTCTTCCAGGGGACGATCAAATCGTAGGCTGTTTGAGACATTACTTGTATGGAGGAAAGTAGCGCATGGTGACTGTTGTATTCAATCCCTATGCAATTTCTGTGTTTCATCAACACTTTGAAGTTCCACAGATTACAGAATGCCCCCAGATGTGCATCGCAAACTACTACTGGACTTCCAGGAAACGATCAAAGCGTAAACTGTTTGAGACATTACTCCCACGGAGGAAAGTGCGCATGCTGACAGTTGTATTCATTCCCGATGCAATTTCTGTGTTTCAACAACACTCTGATATTCCACAAATAACAGAATGCCTCCAGATGTGCATCGGAAACTACTACTGGTCTTCCAGGGAATTATCAAAGCGTAGACTCTTTCAGACATTACTCCCATGGAGGAAAGTGCGCGTGGTGACTGTTGTATTCAATCCCGATGCAATTTCTGTGTTTCATCAATACTCTAATGTTGCACAGATTACAGTATGACTATAGATGTGCATCGGAAATACTACTGGTCCTCCAGGGAACGATCAAAGCGTAGACTGTTTATGACATTACTCCCATTGAGGAAAGTGCGCATGGTGACTGTTGTATTCAATCCCGATGCAATTTCTGTGTTTCATCAACACTCTGATTGTCCACAGATTATAGAATGCCCCCAGATGTGCATCGGAATCAACTACTGGCCTTCCAGGGAACGATCAAAGCGTAGACTGTTTGAGACAATACTCCCATGGGAGAAAGTGCTCATGGTGACTGTTGTATTCAATCCCGATGCAATTTCTGTGTATCATCAACACTCTGAAACTCCACAGATTACAGAATGCCTCCAGATGTGCATCGGAAACTACAACTGGCCTTCCAGGGAACGATCAAAGCGTAGACTGTTTGAGACATTACTCCCATGGAGGAAAGTTCGCATGGTGACTGGTGTATTCAATCCCGATGCAATTTCTGTGTATCATCAACACTCTGATACTCCACAGATTACAGAATGCCTCCAGATGTGCATCGGAAACTACTACTGGCCTTCCAGGGAACGATCAAAGCGTAGACTGTTTAAGACATTCCTCCCATGGGGGAAAGTGCTCATGGTGACCGTTGTATTCAATCCCGATGCAATTTCTGTGTTTCATCAACACTCTGATAGTCCACAGATTACAGAATGCCTCCAGATGTGCATCGGAAACTACTACTGGTCTTCCAGGGAACGACCAAAGCGGAGACTGTTTGAGACATTACTCCCACGGAGGATAGCGCGCATGGTGACAGTTGTATTCACTCCCGATGCAATTTCTGCGTCTCATCAACACTTTGAATGTCCACAGATTACAGAATGCGTCCAGATGTGCATCGGAAGCCACTACTGGTCTTCCTGGGAGCGATGTAATCGCAGACCGTTTGAGACATTTCTCCCATGGAGGAAAGTGAGCATGGTGACTGTTGTATTCAATTCCGACGCAATTTCTCTGTATCATCAACATTCAGATAGTCCCCAGGTTACAGAATGCCTCCAGCTGCGCATCGCAAACTACTACTGATCTTCCAGGGAACGATCAAAGCGTAGACTGTTTGAGACATTACTCCCATGGAGGAAAGTTCGCATGGTGAGTGTTGTATTCAATCCCCATGCAATTTCTGTGTTTCATCATCTTTCTGATTGTCCACAGATTACAGAATGCCTACAGATGTGTATCGTAAACTACTACTGGTCTTCCAGGGAACGATCAAAACGTAGACTGTTTGAGACATTTCTCCCATGGAGGAAAGTGCGCATGGTGACTGCTGTATTCAATCCCGATGCAATTTCTGTGTTTCATCAACACATTGAAGGTCCACAGATTACAGAATGCCTCCGGATGTGCATCGGAAACTACTACTGGTCTTCCAGGGAATGATCAAAGCGTAGACTGTTTGAGACATTACTCTCATGAAGGAAAGTGCGCATGATGACTGTTGTATTCAATCCCGATGCTATTTCTGTGTTTCATCAACAATTTGAATGTCCATAGGTTACAGAATGCCTCCAGATGTGCATAGGAAACTACAACTTGTCTTCCAGGCAACGATCAAAGCGTAGATTGTTTGAGACATTTCTCCCATGGAGGAAAGTGCGCATGGTGACTGTTGTATTCAATGTCGATGTAATTTCTGTGTTTCATCAACACTCTGATAGTCCACAGCTTACAGAATGCCTCCAGATGTGCATCGAAAACTACTACTCGTCTTCCAGGGGACGATCAAATCGTAGGCTGTTTGAGACATTACTCGTATGGAGGAAAATAGCGCATGGTGACTGTTGTATTCAATCCCGATGCAATTTCTGTGTTTCATCAACACTTTGAAGTTCCACAGATTGCAGAATGCCCCCAGATGTGCATCGGAAACTACTACTGGACTTCCAGGAAACGATCAAAGCGTAAACTGTTTGAGACATTACTCCCATGGAGGAAAGTGCGCATGCTGACATTTGTATTCATTCCCGATGCAATTTCTGTGTTTCAACAACACTCTGATATTCCACAGATTACAGAATGCCTCCAGATGTGCATCGGAAACTACTACTGGTCTTCCAGGGAATTATCAAAGCGTAGACTCTTTCAGACATTACTCCCATGGAGGAAAGTGCGCGTGGTGACTGTTGTATTCAATCCCGATGCAATTTCTGTGTTTCGTCAACACTCTGATAGTCCACAGATTACAGAATGCCTCCAGATGTGCATCGTAAACTACTACTTGTCTTCCTGGGAGCGATGTAATCGTAGACTGTTTGAGACATTACTCCCATGGAGGAAAGTGAGCATGGTGAGTATTGTATTCAATCCCGATGCTATTTCTGTGTTTCATCAACACTTTGAAGGCCCAAAGGTTACAGAATGCCTCCAGATGTGCATCGGAAACTACTACTGGTCTTCCAGGAAACGATCAAAGCGTAGACTGTATGAGACATTACTCCCATGGAGGAAATTGCACATGGTGACTGTTGTATCCAATCCCGATGCAATTTCTGTGATTCATCAACACTCTGATAGTCCACAGATTACAGAATGGCTAAAGATGTGCATCGGAAACTACTACTGGTCCTCCAGCGAACGATCAAAGCGTAGACTGTTTATGACATTACTCCCATGGAGGAAAGTGCGCATGGTGACTGTTGTATTCTATCCCAATGCAGTTTCTGTGTTTCATCAACACTCTGATTGTCCACAGATTATAGAATGCCCCCAGATGTGCATCGGAATCAACTACTGGCCTTCCAGGGAACGATCAAAGCGCAGACTGTTTGAGTCAATACTCCCATGGGAGAAAGTGCTCATGGTGACTGTTGTATTCAATCCCGATGCAATTTCTGTGTATCATCAACACTCTGATATTCCACAGATTACAGAATGCCTCCAGATGTGCATCGGAAACTACTACTGGCCTTCCAGGGAACGATCAAAGCGTAGACTGTATGACATATTACTCCCATGGAGGAAAGTGCGCATGGTGACTGTTGTTTCAATCCCGATTTAATTTCTGTGTTTCAACAACATTCTGATATTCCACAGATTACAGAATGCCTCCAGACGTGCATCGGAAGCTACTACTTGTCTTCCTGCTAGCGATGTAATCGTAGACTGTTTGAGACATTACTGCCATGGAGGAAAGTGAGCATGGTGACTGTTGTATTCAATCCCGACGCAATTTCTCTATATCATCAACATTCAGATAGTCCCCAGATTACAGAATGCCTCCAGCTGTGAATTGGAAACTACTACTGGTCTTCCAGCTAACGATCAAAGCGTAGACTGTTTGAGACATTACTCCCATGGAGGAAAGTTCGCATGGTGAGTGTTGTATTCAATCCCGATGCTATTTCTGTGTTTCATCAACACTTTGAAGGCCCAAAGGTTACAGAATGCCTCCAGATGTGCATCGGAAACTACTACTGGTCTTCCAGGAAACGATCAAAGCGTAGACTGAATGAGACATTACTCCCATGGAGGAAATTGCACATGGTGACTGTTGTATCCAATCCCGATGCTATTTCTGTGTTTCATCAACATTCTGATAGTCCACAAGTTACAGAATGCCTCCAGATGTGCATCGGAAACTACTACTGGTCTTTCAGGGAACGATCAAAGCGTAGACTGTTTGAGACATTAATCCCATGGAGGAAAGTGCGCATGATGACTGTTGTATTCAATCCCGATGCAATTTCTGTGTTTCATCAACACTTTGAAAGTCCACAGAATACAGAATGCCTCCAGATGTGCAACGGAAACTACTACTGGCCTTCCAGGGAACGATCAAAGCGTAGACTGTGTGAGACATTACTCCCATGGAGGAAAGTGCGCATGATAACTGTTGTATTCAATTCCGATGCAATTTCTGTGTTTCATCAACACTCAGAGAGTCCACAGGTTACAGAATGCTTCCAGAAGTGCATCGGAAACTTCTACTGGTCTTCCAGGAACGATCAAAGCGTAGACTGTTTGAGACATTACACCCAAGGAGGAAAGTGCGCATGGTGACTGTTCTATTCAATCGTGATCCTATTTCTGTGTTTCATCAACACTTTGATGGCCCAAAGGTTACAGAATGCCTCCAGATGTGCATCGGACACTACTACTGGTCTTCCAGGGAACGATCAAATCGTAAACAGTTTGAGACATTAATCCCATGGAGGAAAGTGCGCATGGTGACTGTTGTATTCAATCCCGATGCAATTTCTGTGTTTCATCAATACTCTAATGTTCCACAGACTACAGTATGCCTCCAGATGTACATCGGAAACTACAACTGGTCCTCCAGCGAACGATCAAAGCGTAGACTGTTTATGACATTACTCCCATGGAGGAAAGTGCGCATGGTGACTGTTGTATTCTATCCCGATGCAGTTTCTGTGTTTCATCAACACTCTGATTGTCCACAGATTACAGAATGCCTCCAGATGTGCATCGGAAACTACTACTGGCCTTCCAGGGAACGATCAAAGCGTAGACTGTATGAGACATTACTCCCATGGAGGAAAGTGCGCATGGTGACTGTTGTTTCAATCCCGATTTAATTTCTGTGTTTCAACAACACTCTGATATTCCACAGATTACAGAATGCCTCCAGATGTGCATCGGAAGCTACTACTTGTCTTCCTGCTAGCGATGTAATCGTAGACTGTTTGAGACATTACTCCCATGGAGAAAAGTGAGCATGGTGATTGTTGTATTCAATCCCGACGCAATTTCTCTGTGTCATCAACATTCAGATAGTCTCCAGATTACAGAATGCCTCCAGCTGTGCATTGGAAACTACTACAGGTCTTCCAGCTAACGATCAAAGCGTAGACTGTTTGAGACATTACTCCCATGGAGGAAAGTTCGCATGGTGACTGTTGTATTCAATCCCGATGCTATTTCTGTGTTTCATCAACACTTTGAAGGCCCAAAGGTTACAGAATGCCTCCAGATGTGCATGGGAAACTACTACTGGTCTTCCAGGAAACGATCAAGGCTAGACTGTATGAGACATTACTCCCATGGAGAAAATTGCACATGGTGACTGTTGTATCCAATCCCGATGCTATTTCTGTGTTTCATCAACACTCTGATAGTCCACAAGTTACAGAATGCCTCCAGATGTGCATCGGAAACTACTACTGGTCTTATAGGGAACGATCAAAGCGTAGACTGTTTGAGACATTAATCCCATGCAGGAAAGTGCGCATGATGACTGTTGTATTCAATCCCGATGCAATTTCTGTGTTTCATCAACACTTTGAAAGTCCACAGAATACAGATTGCCTCCAGATGTGCAACGGAAACTACTACTGGTCTTCCAGGGAACGATCAAAGCGTAGACTGTGTGAGACATTACTCCCATGGAGGAAAGTGCGCATGATAACTGTTGTATTCAATCCCGATGCAATTTCTGTGTTTCATCAACACTCAGAGAGTCCACAGGTTACAGAATGCTTCCAGATGTGCAACGGAAACTTCTACTGGTCTTCCAGGAACGATCAAAGCGTAGACCTTTTGAGACATTACACCCAAGGAGGAAGGTGCGCATGGTGACTGTTGTATTCCATCCTGATGCTATTTCTGTGTTTCATCAACACTTTGAAGGCCCAAAGGTTACCGAATGCCTCCAGATGTTCATCGGAAACTACTACTGGTCTTCCAGGGAACGATCAAATCTTAAACAGTTTGAGACATTAATCCCATGGAGGAAAGTGCGCATGGTGACTGTTGTATTCAATCCCGATGCAATTTCTGTGTTTCATCAATACTCTAACGTTCCACAGACTACAGTATGCCTCCAGATGTACATCGGAAACTACTACTGGTCCTCCAGCGAACGATCAAAGCGTAGACTGTTTATGACATTACTCCCATGGAGGAAAGTGCGCATGGTGACTGATGTATTCTATCCCGATGCAATTTCTGTGTTTCATCAACACTCTGATTGTCCACAGATTATAGAATGCCCCCAGATGTGCATCGGAATCAACTACTGGCCTTCCAGGGAACGATCAAAGCGTAGACTGTTTGGGACAATACTCCCATGGGAGAAAGTGCTCATGGTGACTGTTGTATTCAATCCCGATGCAATTTCTGTGCATCAGCAACACTCTGATACTCCACAGATTACAGAATGCCTCCAGATGTGCATCGGAAACTACTACTGGCCTTCCAGGGAACGATCAAAGCGTAGACTGTTTAAGACATTCCTCCCATGGGGGAAAGTGCTCATGGTGACCGTTGTATTCAATCCCGATGCAATTTCTGTGTTTCATCAACACTCTGATTGTCCACAGATTACAGAATGCCTCCAGATGTGTATCGGAAATTCTTACTGGTCTTCCAGGGAACGATCAAAGCGTAGACTGTATGAGACATTACTCCCATGGAGGAAAGTGCGCATGGTGACTGTTGTTTCAATCCCGATGCAATTTCTGTGTTTCAACAACACTCTGATATTCCACAGATTACAGAATGCCTCCAGATCTGCATCGGAAACTACTACTTGTCTTCCAGGGAACGATCAAATCGTGCGCATGGTGACTGTTGTACTCAATCCCGAAGCAATTTCTGTGTTTCATCAACACTCAGATAGTCCCCAGATTACAGAATGAATCCAGATGTGCAGCGGAAACTACTACTGGTCTTCCAGGGAACGACCAAAGCGTACACTGTTTGAGACATTACTCCCGTGGAGGATAGCGCGCATGGTGACAGTTGTATTCAAAATCGATGCAATTTCTGTGTTTCATCAACACTTTGAATGTCCATAGATTACAGAATGCCTCCAGATGTGCATCGGAAGCTACTACTTGTCTTCCTGGGAGCGATGTAATCGTAGACTGGTGGAGACATTACTCCCATGGAGGAAAGTGAGCATGGTGACTGTTGTATTCAATCCCGACGCAATTTCTCTGTATCATCAACATTCAGATAGTCCCCAGATTACAGAATGCCTCCAGCTGTGCATCGGAAACTACTACTGGTCTTCCAGGGGACGATCAAAGCGTAGACTGTTTGAGACATTACTCCCATGGAGGAAAGTTCGCATGGTGACTGTTGTATTCAATCCCGATGCTATTTCTGTGTTTCATCAACACTTTGAAGGCCAAAATGTTACAGAATGCCTCCAGATGTGCATCGGAAACTACTACTGGTCTTCCAGGAAACGATCAAAACGTAGACAATTTGAGACATTACTCCCATGGAGGAAATTGCACATGGTGACTGTTGTATCCAATCCCGATGCTATTTCTGTGTTTCATCAACACTCTGATAGTCCACAAGTTACAGAATGCCTCCAGATGTGCATCGGAAATTACTACTGGTCTTCCAGGGAACGATCAAAGCGTAGACTGTTTGAGACATTAATCCCATGGAGGAAAGTTCGTATGATGGCTGTTGTATTCAATCCCGATGCAATTTCTGTTGTTTCATCAACACTTTGAAAGTCCACAGAATACAGAATGCCTCCAGATGTGCAACGGAAACTACTACTGGTCTTCCCGGGAACGATCAAAGCGTAGACTGTGTGAGACATTACTCCCATGGACTAAAGTGCGCATGATAACTGTTGTATTCAATCCCGATGCAATTTCTGTGTTTCATCAGCACTCAGAGATTCCATAAGTTACAGAATGCTTCCAGATGTGCATCGGAAACTTCTACTGGTCTTCCAGGAACGATCAAAGCGTAGACTGTTTGAGACATTACACCCAAGGAGGAAAGTGCGCATGGTGACTGTTGTATCAAATCCCGAGGCAATTTCTGTGTTTCATCAGCACTCTGATAGTCCACAGATTACAGAATGACACCAGATGTGCATCGGAAACTACTACTGGTCTTCTAGGGAACGATCAAAGCGTAGACTGCATGAGACATTACTCCCAAGGAGGAAAGTGCGCATGGTGGCTGTTGTATTAAATCCCGAGGCAATATCTGTGTTTCATCAACACTTTGAAGGTCCACATATTACAGAATGCCTCAAGATGTGCATCGGAAACTACTACTGGTCTTGCAGGGAACGATCAAAGCGTAGACTGTTTATGACATTACTCCCATGGAGGAAAGTGCGCATGGTGACTGTTGTATTCAATCCCGATGCAATTTCTGTGTTTCAACAACACTCTGATAGTCCACAGATTACAGAATGCCTCCAGATGTGCATCGGAAACTACTACTGGTCTTCTAGGGAACGATCAAAGCGTAGACTGAATGAGACATTACTCCCATGGAGGGAATTGCACATGGTGACTGTTGTATCCAATCCCGATGCTATTTCTGTGTTTCATCAACATTCTGATAGTCCACAAGTTACAGAATGCCTCCAGATGTGCATCGGAAACTACTACTGGTCTTCCAGGGAACGATCAAAGCGTAGACTGTTTGAGACATTAATCCCATGGAGGAAAGTGCGCATGATGACTGTTGTATTCAATCCCGATGCAATTTCTGTGTTTCATCAACACTTTGAAAGTCCACAGAATACAGAATGCCTCCAGATGTGCAACGGAAACTACTACTGGCCTTCCAGGGAACGATCAAAACGTAGACTGTGTGAGACATTACTCCCATGGAGGAAAGTGCGCATGATAACTGTTGTATTCAATTCCGATGCAATTTCTGTGTTTCATCAACACACAGAGAGTCCACAGGTTACAGAATGCTTCCAGAAGTGCATCGGAAACTTCTACTGGTCTTCCAGGAACGATCAAAGCGTAGACTGTTTGAGACATTACACCCAAGGAGGAAAGTGCGCATGGTGACTGTTCTATTCAATCCTGATGCTATTTCTGTGTTTCATCAACACTTTGATGGCCCAAAGGTTACAGAATGCCTCCAGATGTGCATCGGACACTACTACTGGTCTTCCAGGGAACGATCAAATCGTAAACGGTTTGAGACATTAATCCCATGGAGGAAATTGCACATGGTGACTGTTGTATTCAATCCCGATGCAATTTCTGTGTTTCATCAATACTCTAATGTTCCACAGACTACAGTATGCCTCCAGATGTACATCGGAAACTACAACTGGTCCTCCGGCGAACGATCAAAGCGTAGACTGTTTATGACATTACTCCCATGGAGGAAAGTGCGCATGGTGACTGTTGTATTCTATCCCGATGCAGTTTCTGTGTTTCATCAACACTCTAATTGTCCATAGATTACAGAATGCCTCCAGATGTGCATCGGAAACTACTACTGGCCTTCCAGGGAACGATCAAAGCGTAGACTGTATGAGACATTACTCCCATGGAGGAAAGTGCGCATGGTGACTGTTGTTTCAATCCCGATTTAATTTCTGTGTTTCAACAACACTCTGATATTCCACAGATTACAGAATGCCTCCAGATGTGCATCGGAAGCTACTACTTGTCTTCCTGCTAGCGATGTAATCGTAGACTGTTTGAGACATTACTCCCATGGAGAAAAGTGAGCATGGTGATTGTTGTATTCAATCCCGACGCAATTTCTCCGTGTCATCAACATTCAGATAGTCTCCAGATTACAGAATGCCTCCAGCTGTGCATTGGAAACTACTACAGGTCTTCCAGCTAACGATCAAAGCGTAGACTGTTTGAGACATTACTCCCATGGAGGAAAGTTCGCATGGTGACTGTTGTATTCAATCCCGATGCTATTTCTGTGTTTCATCAACACTTTGAAGGCCCAAAGGTTACAGAATGCCTCCAGATGTGCATGGGAAACTACTACTGGTCTTCCAGGAAACGATCAAGGCTAGACTGTATGAGACATTACTCCCATGGAGAAAATTGCACATGGTGACTGTTGTATCCAATCCCGATGCTATTTCTGTGTTTCATCAACACTCTGATAGTCCACAAGTTACAGAATGCCTCCAGATGTGCATCGGAAACTACTACTGGTCTTATAGGGAACGATCAAAGCGTAGACTGTTTGAGACATTAATCCCATGCAGGAAAGTGCGCATGATGACTGTTGTATTCAATCCCGATGCAATTTCTGTGTTTCATCAACACTTTGAAAGTCCACAGAATACAGAATGCCTCCAGATGTGCAACGGAAACTACTACTGGTCTTCCAGGGAACGATCAAAGCGTAGACTGTGTGAGACATTACTCCCATGGAGGAAAGTGCGCATGATAACTGTTGTATTCAATCCCGATGCAATTTCTGTGTTTCATCAACACTCAGAGAGTCCACAGGTTACAGAATGCTTCCAGATGTGCAACGGAAACTTCTACTGGTCTTCCAGGAACGATCAAAGCGTAGACTTTTTGAGACATTACACCCAAGGAGGAAGGTGCGCATGGTGACTGTTGTATTCAATCCTGATGCTATTTCTGTGTTTCATCAACACTTTGAAGGCCCAAAGGTTACCGAATGCCTCCAGATGTTCATCGGAAACTACTACTGGTCTTCCAGGGAACAATCAAATCTTAAACAGTTTGAGACATTAATCCCATGGAGGAAAGTGCGCATGGTGACTGTTGTATTCAATCCCGATGCAATTTCTGTGTTTCATCAATACTCTAACGTTCCACAGACTACAGTATGCCTCCAGATGTACATCGGAAACTACTACTGGTCCTCCAGCGAACGATCAAAGCGTAGACTGTTTATGACATTACTCCCATGGAGGAAAGTGCGCATGGTGACTGATGTATTCTATCCCGATGCAATTTCTGTGTTTCATCAACACTCTGATTGTCCACAGATTATAGAATGCCCCCAGATGTGCATCGGAATCAACTACTGGCCTTCCAGGGAACGATCAAAGCGTAGACTGTTTGGGACAATACTCCCATGGGAGAAAGTGCTCATGGTGACTGTTGTATTCAATCCCGATGCAATTTCTGTGCATCAGCAACACTCTGATACTCCACAGATTACAGAATGCCTCCAGATGTGCATCGGAAACTACTACTGGCCTTCCAGGGAACGATCAAAGCGTAGACTGTTTAAGACATTCCTCCCATGGGGGAAAGTGCTCATGGTGACCGTTGTATTCAATCCCGATGCAATTTCTGTGTTTCATCAACACTCTGATTGTCCACAGATTACAGAATGCCTCCAGATGTGTATCGGAAATTCTTACTGGTCTTCCAGGGAACGATCAAAGCGTAGACTGTATGAGACATTACTCCCATGGAGGAAAGTGCGCATGGTGACTGTTGTTTCAATCCCGATGCAATTTCTGTGTTTCAACAACACTCTGATATTCCACAGATTACAGAATGCCTCCAGATCTGCATCGGAAACTACTACTTGTCTTCCAGGGAACGATCAAATCGTGCGCATGGTGACTGTTGTACTCAATCCCGAAGCAATTTCTGTGTATCATCAACACTCAGATAGTCCCCAGATTACAGAATGAATCCAGATGTGCAGCGGAAACTACTACTGGTCTTCCAGGGAACGACCAAAGCGTACACTGTTTGAGACATTACTCCCGTGGAGGATAGCGCGCATGGTGACAGTTGTATTCAAACCCGATGCAATTTCTGTGTTTCATCAACACTTTGAATGTCCATAGATTACAGAATGCCTCCAGATGTGCATCGGAAGCTACTACTGGTCTTCCTGGGAGCGATGTAATCGTAGACTGGTGGAGACATTACTCCCATGGAGGAAAGTGAGCATGGTGACTGTTGTATTCAATCCCGACGCAATTTCTCTGTATCATCAACATTCAGATAGTCCCCAGATTACAGAATGCCTCCAGCTGTGCATCGGAAACTACTACTGGTCTTCCAGGGGACGATCAAAGCGTAGACTGTTTGAGACATTACTCCCATGGAGGAAAGTTCGCATGGTGACTGTTGTATTCAATCCCGATGCTATTTCTGTGTTTCATCAACACTTTGAAGGCCAAAATGTTACAGAATGCCTCCAGATGTGCATCGGAAACTACTACTGGTCTTCCAGGAAACGATCAAAACGTAGACAATTTGAGACATTACTCCCATGGAGGAAATTGCACATGGTGACTGTTGTATCCAATCCCGATGCTATTTCTGTGTTTCATCAACACTCTGATAGTCCACAAGTTACAGAATGCCTCCAGATGTGCATCGGAAACTACTACTGGTCTTCCAGGGAACGATCAAAGCGTAGACTGTTTGAGACATTAATCCCATGGAGGAAAGTTCGTATGATGGCTGTTGTATTCAATCCCGATGCAATTTCTGTGTTTCATCAACACTTTGATAGTCCACAGAATACAGAATGCCTCCAGATGTGCAACGGAAACTACTACTGGTCTTCCCGGGAACGATCAAAGCGTAGACTGTGTGAGACATTACTCCCATGGAGGAAAGTGCGCATGATAACTGTTGTATTCAATCCCGATGCAATTTCTGTGTTTCATCAGCACTCAGAGATTCCATAAGTTACAGAATGCTTCCAGATGTGCATCGGAAACTTCTACTGGTCTTCCAGGAACGATCAAAGCGTAGACTGTTTGAGACATTACACCCAAGGAGGAAAGTGCGCATGGTGACTGTTGTATCAAATCCCGAGGCAATTTCTGTGTTTCATCAGCACTCTGATAGTCCACAGATTACAGAATGACACCAGATGTGCATCGGAAACTACTACTGGTCTTCTAGGGAACGATCAAAGCGTAGACTGCATGAGACATTACTCCCAAGGAGGAAAGTGCGCATGGTGGCTGTTGTATTAAATCCCGAGGCAATATCTGTGTTTCATCAACACTTTGAAGGTCCACAGATTACAGAATGCCTCAAGATGTGCATCGGAAACTACTACTGGTCTTGCAGGGAACGATCAAAGCGTAGACTGTTTATGACATTACTCCCATGGAGGAAAGTGCGCATGGTGACTGTTGTATTCAATCCCGATGCAATTTCTGTGTTTCAACAACACTCTGATAGTCCACAGATTACAGAATGCCTCCAGATGTGCATCGGAAACTACTACTGGTCTTCTAGGGAACGATCAAAGCGTAGACTGTTTGAGACATTACTCCCATGGAGAAAACTCCACATAGTGCATGTTGTATTCAATACCGATTCAATTTCTGAGTTTTATTAACACTCTGATAGGCCACAGATTACAGAATGCCCCCAGATAAGCATCGGAAATTACTACTGGTCTTCCAGGGAACGATCAAAGCGTAAACTGTTTGAGACATTACTCCCATGGACCAAAGTGCGCATGGTGACTGTTGTATTCAATCCCGATGCAATTTCTGTGTTTCAACAACACTCTGATAGTCCACAGATTACAGAATGCCTCCAGATGTGCATCGGAAACTACTAATGGTCATCCAGGGAACGCTCAAAGCGTAGACTGTTTGTGACATTACTCCCATAGCGGAAAGTGCGCATGGTGACTGTTGTATTCAATCACGATGCAATATCTGTGTTTCATGAACACTTTGAAGGTCCACAGATTACAGAATGCCTTCAGATGTGCATCGGAAACTACTACTGGGATACCAGCCAACGATCAAAGCGTAGACTGTTTGAGACATTACTGCCATCTACATCTACATGTACATCTACATCTACATGACTACTCTGCAATTCACATTTAAGTGCTTGGCAGAGGGTTCATCGAACCACAATCATACTATCTCTCTACTATTCCACTCCCTAACAGCGAGCGGGAAAAACGAACACCTAAACCTTTCTGTTCGAGCTCTGATTTCTCTTATTTTATTTTCATGATCATTCCTACCTATGTAGGTTGGGCTCAACAAAATATTTTCGCATTCGGAAGAGAAAGTTGGTGACTGTAATTTTGTAAAAAGCTCTCGCCGCGACGAAAAACGTCTATGCTGTAATGACTTCCATCCCAACTCGTGTATCATATCTGCCACACTTTCTCCTCTATAACGCGATAATACAAAACGAGCTGCCCTTCTTTGCACCCTCTCGATGTCCTCCGTCAATCCCACCTGGTAAGGATCCCACACCGCGCAGCAATATTCTAACAGACGACGAACGAGTGTAGTGTAAGCTGTCTCTTTAGTGGACTTGTTGCATCTTCTAAGTGTCCTGCCAATGAAACGCAACCTTTGGCTCGCCTTCCCGACAATATTATCTATGTGGTCCTTCCAACAGAAGTTGTTCGTAATTTTAACACCCAGGTACTTAGTTGAATTGACAGCCTTGAGAATTGTACTATTTATCGAGTAATCGAATTCCAACGGAGTTCTTTTGGAACTCATGTGGATCATCTCACACTTTTCGGTATTTAGCGTCAACTGCCACCTGACACACCATACAGCAATCTTTTCTAAATCGCTTTGCAGCTGATACTGGTCTTCGGATGACCTTACTAGACGGTAAATTACAGCATCATCTGCGAACAGTCTAAGAGAACTGCTCAGATTGTCACCCAGGTCATTTATATAGATCAGGAACAGTAGAGGTCCCAGGACGCTTCCCTGGGGAACACCTGATATCACTTCAGTTTTACTCGATGATTAGCCGTCTATTACTACGAACTGCGACCTTCCTGACAGGAAATCACGAATCCAGTCGCACAACTGAGACGATACCCCATAGCTCCGCAGCTTGATTAGAAGTCGCTTGTGAGGAACGGTGTCAAAAGCTTTCCGGAAATCTAGAAATACGGAATCAACTTGAGATCCCCTGTCGATAGCGGCCATTACTTCGTGCGAATAAAGAGCTACTGCGTTGCACAAGAGCGATGTTTTCTGAAGCCATGCTGATTACGTGTCAATAGATCGTTCTCTTCGAGGTGATTCATAATGTGTGAATACAGTATATGCTCCAAAACCCAACTGCAAACCGACGTCAATGATATAGGTCTGTAGTTAAATGGATTACTCCTACTACCCTTCTTGAACACTGGTGCGACCTGCGCAATTTTCCAATCTGTAGGTACAGATCTATCGGTGAGCGAGATGTTGTATATGAGTGCTAAGTAGGGAGCTATAGTATCAGCGTAATCTGAAAGGAACCTAATCGGTATACAATCTGGACCTGAAGACTTGCCCGTATCAAGCGATTTGAGTTGCTTCGCAACCCCTAAGGTATCTACTTCTAAGAAACTCATGCTAGCAGATGTTCGTGTTTCAAATTCTGGAATATTCCATTCGTCTTCCCTGGTGAAGGAATTTCGGAAAACTGCGTTCAATAACTCCGCTTTAGCGGCACAGTCGTCGATAACAGTACCATCCGCACTGCGCAGCGTAGGTATTGACTGCGTCTTGCCGCTTGTGTACTTTACATACGACCAGAATTTCTTCGGATTTTCTACCAAATTTCGAGACAATGTTTCGTTGTGGAACCTATTAAAGGCATCTCGCATCGAAGTACGTGCCAAATTTCGCGCGTCTGTAAATTTTAGCCCATCTTCAGGATTTCGCATTCTTCTGAACTTCGCATGCTTTTTCCGTTGCCTCTGCAACAGCGTTCGGACCTTTTTTGTGTACCACGGGGGTTCCGTTCCATCTCTTACCAATTTATGAGGTATGAATATCTCAATTGCTGTTGCTACTATATCTTTGAATTTGAGCCACATCTCGTCTACATTCGCATAGTCAGTTCGGAAGGAATGGAAATTGTCTTTTAGGAAGGCTTCTAGTGGCACTTTATCCGCTTTTTTAAATAAAATAATTTTGCGTTTGTTTCTGATGGATTTGGAAGAAATGGTATTGAGCCTAGCTACAATGACCTTGTGATCACTAATCCCTGTATCAGTCATGATGCTCTCTATCAGCTGTGGATTGTTTGTGGCCAAGAGGTCAAGTGTGTTTTCGCAACCATTTACAATTCGCGTGGGTTCGTGGACTAACTGCTCTAAATAATTTTCGGAGAATGCATTTAGGACAATCTCGGAAGACGTTTTCTGCCTACCACCGGTTTTGAACAAGTATTTTTGCCAACATACCGAGGGTAGGTTGAAGTCCCCACCACTCAAACTTTCTCTGAACTGTTCCGCAACTGTATCATCGGAGTCTGGGGGTCGGTAGAAGGAGCCAATTATTAACTTAATTCGGCTGTTAAGTATAACCTCCACCCACACCAATTCGCACGGAGTATCTACTTCGAGTTCACTACAAGATAAACCACTACTGACAGACACCAACACTCCACCACCAATTCTGCCTAATCTATCTTTCCTGAACACCGTCTGAGACTTCGTAAAAATTTCTGCAGAACTTGTTTCAGGCTTTAGCCAGCTTTCTGTACCTATAACGATATCAGCTTCTGTGCTTTCTATTAGCGCTTGAAGCTCAGGGACTTTTCCAGCGCAACTACAACAGTTTACAACTATAATTCCGACTGTTCCTTGATCCAAGCACGTCCTGTAATTGCCAAGCACCCTTTGACATTGCAGCCCATCAGGCACTTTCCCGAGGCCTTCTAACCTAAAAAACCGCCCAGTCCATGCCACACAGCCTCCGCTACCCGTGTAGCCGCCAGCTGAGTGTAGTGAACTCCTGACCTATTCAGCGGAACCCGAAACCCCACCACCCTATGGCGCAAGTCAAGGAATCTGCAGCCAATACGGTCGCAAAACCGTCTGAGCCTCTGATTCAGACGCTCCACCCGGCTCTGCACCAAAGGTCCGCAGTCGGTTCTGTCAACGATGCTACAGATGGTGAGCTCTGCCTTCATCTCGTAAGCAAGACCGGCAGCCTTCACCAAATCAGATAGCCGCTGGAATCCAGAGAGAATTTCCTCAGATCAAAAGCGACACACGTCATTAGTGCCGACATGTGCCACCACCTGCAGCTGGCTGCAATCTGTGCTCTTCATGGCATCTGGAAGGACCCTTTCCACATCAGGAATGACTCCTCCCAGAATGCACATGGAGTGCACACTGGATTTCTTCCCCTCCTTAGCCGCCATATCCCTAAGGGGCCCCATTACGCGCCTAACATTGGAGCTCCCAACTACCAGTAAGCCCACCCTCTGCGATTGCCCGGACCTTGAAGGCTGAGAATGATCCTCTGAAACAGGGCAGGCGGCTGCATCTGGCACAGCCAGAGACAGTGCCTGAAACCGGTTTGTCAGACACACCAGGGAGGCTTTCTGATCAGCCTCCGGGGACGCCTTTCGCTGCCTGCCACGCCTTGGAACGACCTCCCAATCAACCACAGGCGAGGGCTCAGCCCCACTGCGGGCAGCAACCGGGGCAACCACAGCGGCAGACCGATCTGGGGACAGACGGGATGAGGTTGACATCCCCGTGATACCCGAGTCCGGCTCCCCACAGTGGTGCCCATTGGCAACAGCCTGAAGCTGCGCGACCGAAGTCAGCGCCGATTGCAGCTGTGAGCGAAGGGATGCCAAGTCAGCCCTCATCCGAACACAGCAATCATGGAAGAAATTGCGCATGGTGACTGTTGCATTCAATCCCGAGGCAATTTCTGTGTTTCATCAACGCTCTGATTGTCCACACATTACAGAATGCCCCCAGATGTGCATCGGAAACTACTACTGGTCTTCCAGGGAAAGATCAAAGCGTAGACTCTTTCAGACATTACTCCCATGGAGGAAAGTGCGCATGGTGACTGTTGTATTCAATCCCGATGCAATTTCTGCTCTTCAACAACACTCTGATTGTCCACAGATTACAGCATGCCTCCAGATGTGTATCGGAAACTACTACTGGTCTTCCAGGTAACGAACAAAGCATAGACTGTTAGAGACATTACACCCATGGAGGAAAATTGCGCATGTTGACTGTTGTATTCAATCCCGATGCAATTTCTGCGTTTCATCAACACTTTGAAGGTCCACAGATTACAGAATGCCTCCAGATGTGCATCGGAAACTAAAACAGGTCTTTCAGTGAACGATCAAAGCGTAGACTGTTTGAGACATTACTCCCATGGAGGAACGTGCGCTTGGTGACTTTTGTATTCAATCCCGATGCAATTTCTGTGTTTCATCAACACTCTGATTATCCACAGATTACAGAATGCCTCCAGATGTGCATCGGAAACTACAAGTGGTCTTCCAGGGAACGATCAAAGCGTAGACTGTTTGAGACATTAATCCCATGGAGGAAAGTGCGCATGGTGACTGTTGTATTCAATCCCGACGCAATTTCTGTGTTTAATCAACACTCTGATAGTCCACAGATTACAGAATACCCCCAGATGTGCATTGGAAACTACTACTGGTCTTCCAGGGAACGATCAAATCGTAGACTGTTTGAGACCTTACTCCCATGGAGGAAAGTGCGCATGGTGGCTGTTGTATTTATCCCGATGAAATTTCTGTGTTTGATCAACACTTTGAAGGTAAACGGATTACAGAATGCCTCCAGATGTGAATCGGAAACTACTACTGGTTTTCCAGGAAACGATCAAAGCGTAGACTGTTTGAAACATTACTCCAATAGAGGAAAGTGCACATGGTGACTGTTGTATTCAATACCGATGCAATTTCTGTGTTTGAACAACACTCTGACAGTTTACAGATTACAGAAGGCCTCCAGATGTGCATCGGAAACTACTAATGGTCTCCCAGGGAACGATCAAAGCGTAGACTGTTTGAGACGTTACTCCCATGGAGGAAAGTGCGCATGGTGACTGTTGTATTTAATCCCGATGCAGTTTCTGTGTTTCACCAACACTCTGATAGTCCACAGATTACAGAATCCCTCCAGATGTGCATCGGAAACTACTACTGGTCTTCCAGGGAACGATCAAAGCGTAGACAGTTTGAGACGTTACTCCCATGGAAGTAAGTGAGCATGGTGACAGCTGTATTCAATCCCGATGCAATTTCTGTGTTTCAACAACACGTTGAAGGTCCAAAGGTTACAGAAAGCCTCCAGATGTGCATCGGAAACTACTACTGGTCTTCCAGGAAACGATCAAAGCGTAGACAGTTTGAGACATTACTCCCATGGAGGAAATTGCACATGGTGACTGTTGTATCCAATCCCGATGCAATTTCTGTGTTTCATCAACACTCTGATTGTCCACAGATTATAGAATGCAACCAGATGTGCATCGGAATCAACTACTGGCCTTCCAGGGAACGATCAAAGCGTAGACTGTTTGAGACAATACTCCCACGGGAGAAAGTGCTCATGGTGACTGTTGAATTCAATCCCGATGCAATTTCTGTGTATCATCAACACTCTGATACTCTACAGATTACAGAATGCCACCAGATGTGCATCGGAAACTACTACTGGCTTATCAGGGAACGATCAAAGCGTAGACTGTTTAAGACATTCCTCCCATGGGGGAAAGTGCTCATGGTGACCGTTGTATTCAATCCCGATGCAATTTCTGTGTTTCATCAGCACTCTGATAGTCCACAGATTACAGAATGCCTCCAGATGTGTATCGGAAACTACTACTGGTCTTCCAGGGAACGATCAAAGCGTAGACTGTATGAGACATTACTCCCATGGAGGAAAGTGCGCATGGTGACTGTTGTTTCAATCCCGATGCAATTTCTGTGTTTCAACAACACTCTGATAGTCCACAGATTACAAAATGCCTCCAGATGTGCATCGGAAACTACTACTGGTCTTCAGGGGAACGATCAAATCGTGCGCATGGTGACTGTTGTACATAATCCCGACGCAATTTCTGTGTTTCATCAACACTCAGATAGTCCCCAGATTACAGAATGAATCCAGATGTGCAACGGAAACTACTACTGGTCTTCCAGAAAACGACCAAAGCGTAGACTGTTTGAGACATTACTCCCATGGAGGATAGCGCGCATGGTGACAGTTGTATTCAATCCCGATGCAATTTCTGTGTTTCATCAACTCTTTGAAGTTCCATAGGTTACAGAATGCCTCCAGATGTGCATCGGAAACTACAACTTGTCTTCCAGGGAACGATCAAAGCGTAGATTGTTGAGACATTCCTCACATGGAGGAAAGTGCGCATGGTGACTGTTGTATTCAATGCCGATGTAATTTCTGTGTTTCATCAACACTCTGATAGTCCACAGCTTACAGAATGCCTCCAGATGTGCATCGAAAACTATTACTGGTCTTCCAGGGGACGATCAAATCGTAGGCTGTTTGAGACATTACTCTTATGGAGGAAAGTGCGCATGGTGACTGTTGTAATCACTCCCGATGCAATTTCTGTGTTTCATCAACACTTTGAAGGTCCACAGATTACAGAATGCCTCCAGATGTGCATCGGAAGCTACTACTGGTCTTCCTGGGAACGATGTAATCGTAGACTGTTTAGGACATTACTCCCATGGAAGAAAGTGCGAATGGTGACTGTTCTACTCAATCCCGATGAAATTTCTGTGTTTCGTCAACACTTTGAACGTCCACAGATTACAGAATGCCTCCAGATGTGCATCGGAAACTAAAACAGGTCTTTCAGTGAACGATCAAAGCGTAGACTGTTTGAGACATTACTCCCATGGAGGAACGTGCGCTTGGTGACTTTTGTATTCAATCCCGATGCAATTTCTGTGTTTCATCAACACTCTGATTATCCACAGATTACAGAATGCCTCCAGATGTGCATCGGAAACTACTACTGGTCTTCCAGGGAATGATCAAAGCGAAGACTCTTTCAGACATTACTCCCATGGAGGAAAGTGCGCATGGTGACTGTTGTATTCAATCCCGATGCAATTTCTGTTCTTCAACAACACTCTGATAGTCCACAGATTACAGCATGCCTCCAGATGTGTATCGGAAACTACTACTGGTCTTCCAGGGAACGAACAAAGCATAGAATGTTAGAGACATTACACCCAAGGAGGAAAATTGCGCATGTTGACTGTCGTATTCAATCCCGATGCAATTTCTGCGTTTCATCAACACTTTGAAGGTCCACAGATTACAGAATGCCTCCAGATGTGCATCGGAAACTAAAACAGGTCTTTCAGTGAACGATCAAAGCGTAGACTGTTTGAGACATTACTCCCATGGAGGAACGTGCGCTTGGTGACTTTTGTATTCAATCCCGATGCAATTTCTGTGTTTCATCAACACTCTGATTATCCACAGATTACAGAATGCCTCCAGATGTGCATCGGAAACTACAAGTGGTCTTCCAGGGAACGATCAAAGCGTAGACTGTTTGAGACATTAATCCCATGGAGGAAAGTGCGCATGGTGACTGTTGTATTCAATCCCGACGCAATTTCTGTTTTTAATCAACACTCTGATAGTCCACAGATTACAGAATGCCCCCAGATGTGCATTGGAAACTACTACTGGTCTTCCAGGGAACGATCAAATCGTAGACTGTTTGAGACCTTACTCCCATGGAGGAAAGTGCGCATGGTGGCTGTTGTATTTATCCCGATGAAATTTCTGTGTTTGATCAACACTTTGAAGGTAAACAGATTACAGAATGCCTCCAGATGTGAATCGGAAACTACTACTGGTTTTCCAGGAAACGATCAATGCGTAGACTGTTTGAAACATTACTCCAATGGAGGAAAGTGCACATGGTGACTGTTGTATTCAATACCGATGCAATTTCTGTGTTTGAACAACACTCTGACAGTTTACAGATTACAGAAGGCCTCCAGATGTGCATCGGAAACTACTAATGGTCTCCCAGGGAACGATCAAAGCGTAGACTGTTTGAGACGTTACTCCCATGGAGGAAAGTGCGCATGGTGACTGTTGTATTTAATCCCGATGCAGTTTCTGTGTTTCACCAACACTCTGATAGTCCACAGATTACAGAATGCCTCCAGATGTACATCGGAAACTACTACTGGTCTTCCAGGGAACGATCAAAGCGTAGACAGTTTGAGACGTTACTCCCATGGAGGTAAGTGAGCATGGTGACAGCTGTATTCAATCCCGATGCAATTTCTGTGTTTCAACAACACGTTGAAGGTCCAAAGGTTACAGAAAGCCTCCAGATGTGCATCGGAAACTACTACTGGTCTTCCAGGAAACGATCAAAGCGTAGACAGTTTGAAACATTACTCCCATGGAGGAAATTGCACATGGTGACTGTTGTATCCAATCCCGATGCAATTTCTGTGTTTCATCAACACTCTGATTATCCACAGATTATAGAATGCAACCAGATGTGCATCGGAATCAACTACTGGCCTTCCAGGGAACGATCAAAGCGTAGACTGTTTGAGACAATACTCCCACGGGAGAAAGTGCTCATGGTGACTGTTGAATTCAATCCCGATGCAATTTCTGTGTATCATCAACACTCTGATACTCTACAGATTACAGAATGCCACCAGATGTGCATCGGAAACTACTACTGGCTTATCAGGGAACGATCAAAGCGTAGACTGTTTAAGACATTCCTCCCATGGGGGAAAGTGCTCATGGTGACCGTTGTATTCAATCCCGATGCAATTTCTGTGTTTCATCAGCACTCTGATAGTCCACAGATTACAGAATGCCTCCAGATGTGTATCGGAAACTACTACTGGTCTTCCAGGGAACGATCAAAGCGTAGACTGTATGAGACATTACTCCCATGGAGGAAAGTGCGCATGGTGACTGTTGTTTCAATCCCGATGCAATTTCTGAGTTTCAACAACACTCTGATAGTCCACAGATTACAAAATGCCTCCAGATGTGCATCGGAAACTACAACTGGTCTTCAGGGGAACGAACAAATCGTGCGCATGGTGACTGTTGTACTCAATCCCGACGCAATTTCTGTGTTTCATCAACACTCAGATAGTCCCCAGATTACAGAATGAATCCAGATGTGCAACGGAAACTACTACTGGTCTTCCAGAAAACGACCAAAGCGTAGACTGTTTGAGACATTACTCCCATGGAGGATAGCGCGCATGGTGACAGTTGTATTCAATCCCGATGCAATTTCTGTGTTTCATCAACTCTTTGAAGTTCCATAGGTTACAGAATGCCTCCAGATGTGCATCGGAAACTACAACTTGTCTTCCAGGGAACGATCAAAGCGTAGATTGTTGAGACATTCCTCACATGGAGGAAAGAGCGCATGGTGACTGTTGTATTCAATGCCGATGTAATTTCTGTGTTTCATCAACACTCTGATAGTCCACAGCTTACAGAATGCCTCCAGATGTGCATCGAAAACTATTACTGGTCTTCCAGGGGACGATCAAATCGTAGGCTAATTGAGACATTACTCTTATGGAGGAAAGTGCGCATGGTGACTGTTGTAATCACTCCCGATGCAATTTCTGTGTTTCATCAACACTTTGAAGGTCCACAGATTACAGAATGCCTCCAGATGTGCATCGGAAGCTACTACTGGTCTTCCTGGGAACGATGGAATCGTAGACTGTTTAGGACATTACTCCCATGGAGGAAAGGGCGAATGGTGACTGTTCTACTCAATCCAGATGAAATTTCTGTGTTTCGTCAACACTTTGAACGTCCACAGATTACAGAATGCCTCCAGATGTGCATAGGAAACTACTACTGGTCCTCCAGTCAACGATCAAAGCGTAGACTCTTTGAGACATTACTCCCAAGGAGGAAAGTGCACATGGTGACTGTTTTATTCAATCCCGATCCAATTTCTGTGTTTCATCAACACTTTGAAGGTCCACAGATTACAGAATGCCTCCAGATGTGCATCGGAAGCTACAACTGGTCTTCCTGGGAACGATGTAATCGTAGACTGTTTGAGACATTACTCCCACGGAGGAAAGTGCGCCTAATGGCTGTTGTGTTCAATCCTGAGGCAATTTCTGTGTTTCATCAACACTTTGAAGGTATACAGATTACAGAATGCTCCCAGATGTGCATCGGAAACTACTACTGGACTTCCAGGAAACGATCAAAACGTAAACTGTTTGAGACATTACTCCCATGGAGGAAAGTGCGCATGGTGACTGTTGTATTCAATCCCGATGTAATTTCTGTTTTTCAACAACACTATGATAGTCCACAGATTACAGAATGCCTCCAGATGTGCATCGGAAACTACTACTGGTCTTCCAGGGAACGAACAAAGCATAGACTGTTAGAGACATTACACCCATGGAGGAAAATTGCGCATGTTGACTGTCGTATTCAATCCCGATGCAATTTCTGCGTTTCATCGACACTTTGAAGGTCCACAGATTAAAGAATGCCTCCAGATGTGCATCGGAAACTACTACTGGTCCTCCAGTCAACGATCAAAGCGTAGACTGTTTGAGACATTACTCCCATGGAGGAAAGTGCGCATGGTGACTGTTGTAATCACTCCCGACGCAATTTCTGTGTTTCATCAACACTTTGAAGGTCCACAGATTACAGAATGCCTCCAGATGTGCATCGGAAGCTACTACTGGTCTTCCTGGGAACGATGTAATCGTAGACTGTTTGAGAAATTACTCCTATGCAGGAAAGTGCGCCTAATGGCTGTTGTGTTCAATCCCGAGGCAATTTCTGTGTTTCATCAACACTTTGAAGGTCCACAGATTACAGAATGCCCCCAGATGTGCATCGGAAGCTACTACTGGACTTCCAGGAAACGATCAAAGCGTAAACTGTTTGAGACATTACTCCCATGGAGGAAAGTGCGCATGCTGACTGTTGTATTCATTCCCGATGCAATTTCTGTGCTTCAACAACACTCTGATAGTCCACACAATACAGAATGCCTCCAGATGTGCATCGGTAACTACTACTGGTCTCCCATTGAATGATCAAAACGTAGACTCTTTCAGACAATACTCCCATGGAGGAAAGTGCTTATGGTGACTTTTGTATTCAATCCCGATGCAATTTCTGTTTTTCAACAACACTCTGATAGTCCACAGATTACAGAATGACTCCAGATGTGCATCGGAAACTACTACTGGTCTTCCAGGGAACGAACAAAGCATAGACTGTTAGAGACATTACACCCATGGAGGAAAATTGGGCATGTTGACTGTCGTATTCAATCCCGATGCAATTTCTGCGTTTCATCAACACTTTGATGGTCCACAGATTACAGAATGCCTCCAGATGTGCATCGGAATCTACAAGTGGTCTTCCAGGGAACGATGAAAGCGTAGACTGTTTGAGACATTAATCCCATGGAGGAGGGTGGGCATGGTGACTGTTGTATTCAATCCCGATGCAGTTTCTGTGTTTCACCAACACTCTGATAGTCCACAGATTATAGAATGCCTCCAGATGTGCATCGGAAACTACTACTGGTCTTCCAGGGAACGATCAAAGCGTAGACAGTTTGAGACGTTACTCCCATGGAGGGAAGTGAGCATGGTGACTGTTGTATTCAGTCCCGATGCAATTTCTGTGTTTCATCAACACTTTGAAGGCCCAAAGGTTACAGAATGCCTCCAGATGTGCATCGGAAACTACTACTGGTCTTCCAGGAAACGATCAAAGCGTAGACAGTTTGAGACATTACTCCCATGGAGGAAATTCCACATGGTGACTGTTGTATCCAATCCCGATGCAATTTCTGTGTTTCATCAACACTTTGAAAGTCCACAGAATACAGAATGCCTCCAGATGTGCATCAGAAACTACTACTGGTCTTCCAGGGAACGATCAAAGCGTAGACTGTGTGAGACATTACTCCCACGGAGGAAAGTGCGCATGATAACTGTTGTATTCAATCCCGATGCAATTTCTGTGTTTCATCAACACTCAGAGAGTACACAGGTTACAGAATGCTTCCAGATGTGCATCGGAATCTTCTACTGGTCTTCCAGGAACGATCAAAACGTAGACTGTTTGAGACATTACACCCAAGGAGGAAAGTGTGCATGGTGACTGATGTATTCAATTCCGATGCAGTTTCTGTGTTTCATCAATACTTTGAAGGTCCGCAGGTTACAGAATGCCTCCAGATGTGCATCGGAAACTACAACTTGTCTTCCAGGGAACGATCAAAGCGTAGATTGTTTGAGACGTTACTCCCACGGAGGAAAGTGCGCATGGTGACTGTTCTATTCAATCCCGAAGCAATTTCTGTGTTTCATCAACGCTCTGAGAGTCCACACACTACAGAATGCCCCCAGATGTGCTTCGGAAACTACTACTGGTCTTCCAGGGAACGATCAAAACGTAGAAAGTTTGAGACATCAATCCCATGGAGGAAAGTGCGCATGGTGACTGCTGTATTCAATCCCGATGCAATTTCTCGGTTTCAACAACACTCTGATAGTCCACAGATTACAGAATGCCTCCGGATGTGCATCGGAAACTACTACTGGTCTTCCAGGGAACGATCAAATCGTAAACAGTTTGAGACATTAATCCCATGGAGGAAAGTGTGCATGGTGACTGTTGTATTAAATCCCGAGGCAATTTCTGTGTTTCATCAATACTCTAATGTTCCACAGATTACAGTATGCCTCCAGCTGTACATCGGAAACTACTACTAGTCCTCCAGGGAACGATCAAAGCGTAGACTGTTTATGACATTACTCCCATGGAGGAGAGTGCGCATGGTGACTGTTGTATTCAATTCCGATGCAACTTCTGTGTTTCTTCAACAATCTGTTTGTCCACAGATTATAGATTGCCCCCAGATGTGCATCGGAATCAACTACTGGCCTTCCAGGGGACGATCAAAGCGTAGACTGTCTGAGACAATACTCCCATGGGAGAAAGTGCTCATGGTGACAGTTGTATTCAATCCCGATGCAATTTCTGTGTATCATCAACACTCTGATACTCCACAGATTACAGATTGCCTCCAGATGTGTATCGGAAACTACTAAAGGTCTTCCAGGGAACGATCAAAGCGTAGACTGTATGAGACATTACTCCCATGGAGGAAAGTGCGCATGGTAATTGTTGTTTCAATCCCGATGCAATTTCTGTGTTTCAACAACACTCTGATAGTCCACAGATTACAGAATGCCTCCAGATGTGCATCGGAAACTACTACTGGTCTTCTAGGGAACGATCAAATCGTGCGCATGGTGACTGTTGTACTCAATCCCGACGCAATTTCTGTGTTTCATCAACACTCAGATAGTCCCCAGATTACAGAATTAATCCAGATGTGCATCGGAAACTACTGCTGGTCTTCCATGGAACCACCAAAGCGTAGACTGTTTGAGACATTACTCCCATGGAGATTAGCGCGCATGGTGACAGTTGTATTCAATCCCGATGCAATTTCTGTGTTTCATCAACACTTTGAAGGTCCACAGATTACAGAATGCCTCCACATGTGCATCGGAAGCTACTACTGGTCTTCCAGGGAACGATCAAATCGCAGACTGTTTGAAACATTACTCCCATGGAGGAAAGTGCTCATGGTGACCGTTGTATTCAATCCCGATGCAATTTCTGTGTTTCATCAACACTCTGATAGTCCACTGATTACAGAGAGCCTCCAGATGTGCATCGGAAACTACTACTGGCCTTCCAATGAACGATCAAAGCGTAGACTGTTTGAGACATTACTCCCATGGAGAATAGCGCGCATGGTGACAGTTGTATTCAATCCCTATGCAATTTCTGTGTTTCATCAACACTTTGAAGGTCCACAGGTTACAGAATGCCTCCAGATGTGCATCGGAAGCTACTACTGGTCTTCCTGGGAACGATGTAATCGTAGACTGTTTGAGACATTACTCCCATGGAGGAAAGTGACCATGGTGACTGTTGTATTCAATCCCGACGCAATTTCTCTGTATCATCAACATTCAGATAGTCCCCAGATTACAGAATGCCTCCAGCTGTGCATCGGAAACTACTACTGGTCTTCCAGGGAACGATCAAAGCGCAGACTGTTTGAGACATTTCTCCCATGGAGGAAAGTGCGCATGGTGACTGTTGTATTCAATCCCGATGCAATTTCTGTGTTTCATCAACACTTTGAAGGTCCACAGATTACAGAATGCCTCCGGATGTGCATCGGACACTACTACTGGTCTTCCAGGGAACGATCAAATCGTAAACAGTTTGAGACATTGATCCCATGGAGGAAAGTGTGCATGGTGCCTGTTGTATTCAATCCCGATGCAATTACTGTGTTTCATCAATACTCTAATGTTCCTCAGATTACAGTATGCCTCCAGCTGCACATCGGAAACTACTACTGGTCCTCCAGGGAACGATCAAAGCGTAGACTGTTTATGACATTACTCCCATGGAGGAAAGTGCGCATGGTGACTGTTGTATTCAATCCCGATGCGATTTCTGTGTTTCTTCAACACTCTGATTGTCCACAGATTATAGATTGCCCCCAGATGTGCATCGGAATCAACTACTGGCCTTCCAGGGGACGATCAAGGCGTAGACTGTTTGAGACAATACTCCCACGGGAGAAAGTGCTCATGGTGACTGTTGTATTCAATCCCGATGCAATTTCTGTGTATCATCAACACTATGATATTCCACAGATTACAGAATGCCTCCAGATGTGCATCGGAAACTACTACTGGCCTTCCAATGAACGATCAAAGAGTAGACTGTTTGAGACATTCCTCCCACGGGGGAATGTGCTCATGGTGACCGTTGTATTCAATCCCGATGCAATTTCTGTGTTTCATCAACACTCTGATACTCCACAGATTACAGAATGCCTCCAGATGTGTATCGGAAACTACTACTGGTCTTCCAGGGAACGATCAAAGCGTAGACTGTATGAGACATTACTCCCATGGAGGAAAGTGCGCATGGTGACTGTTGTTTCAATCCCGATGCAATTTCTGTGTTTCAACAACACTCTGATAGTCCACAGATTACAGAATGCCTCCAGATGTGTATCGGAAACTACTACTGGTCTTCCAGGGAACGATCAAAGCGTAGACTGTATGAGACATTACTCCCATGGAGGAAAGTGCGCATGGTGACTGTTGTTTCAATCCCGATGCAATTTCTGTGTTTCAACAACACTCTGATAGTCCCCAGATTACAGAATGAATTCAGATGTGCATCGGAAACTACTACTGGTCTTCCATGAAACGACCTAAGCGTAGACTGTTGGAAACATTACTCCCATGGAGAATAGCGCGCATGGTGACAGTTGTATTCAATCAAGATGCAATTTCTGTGTTTCATCAACACTTTGAAGGTCCACAGATTACAGAATGCCTCCAGATGTGCATTGGAAGCTACTACTGGTCTTCCTGGGAACGATGTAATCGTAGACTGTTTGAGACATTACTCCCATGGAGGAAAGTGAGCATGGTGATTGTTGTATTCAATCCCGACGCAATTTCTCTGTATCATCAACATTCAGATAGTCCCCAGATTACAGAATGCCTCCAGCTGTGCATCGCTAAACTACTACTGGTCTTCCAGGGAACGATCAAAGCGCAGACTGTGTGAGACATTACTTCCATGGAGGAAAGTTCGCATGGTGACTGTTGTATTCAATCCTGATGCTATATCTGTGTTTCATCAACACTTTGAAGTTCCGCAGGTTCCAGAATGCCTAAAGATGTGCATCGGAAACTACTACTGGTCTTCCGTGGAACGATCAAAGCGTTGACTGTTTGAGACATTACTCCCATGGAGGAAAGTGCGCATGGTGACTGTTGTATTCAATCCCGATGCAATTACTGTGTTTCATCAACACTTTGAAAGTCCACAGATTACAGCATGCTTCCAGATGTGCAACGGAAACTACTACAGGTCTTCCAGGGAACGATCAAAGCGTAGACTGTTTGAGACAATACTCCCATGGAGGAAAGTGCGCATGCTGACTGTTGTATTCATTCCCGATGCAATTTCTGTGTTTCAACAACACTCTGATAGTCCACAGATTACAGAATGCCTCCAGATGTGCATCGGAAACTACTACTGGTCTTCCAGGGAACGAACAAATCATAGACTGTAAGCGACATTACACCCAAGGAGGAAAATCGCGGTTGTTGACTGTCGTATGCAATCCCGATGCAATTTCTGTGTTTCATCAACACTTTGAAGGTCCACAGATTACTGAATGCCTCCAGATGTGCATCGGAAACTAAAACAGGTCTTTCAGTGAACGATCAAAGCGTAGACTGTTTGAGACATTACTCCCATGGAGGAACGTGCGCATAGTGACTTTTGTATTCAATCCCGATGCCATATCTGTGTTTCATCAACACTCTGATAGTCCACAAATTACAGAATGCCCCCAGATGTGCGTTGCAAACTACTACTGGTCTTCCAGGGAACGATCAAATCGTAGACTGTTTGAGACCTTACTCCCATGGAGGAAAGAGCACATGGTGGCTGTTGTATTAATCCCGATGCAATTTCTGTGTTTTATCAACACTTTGAAGGTAAACAGATTACAGAATGCCTCCAGATGTGAGTCGGAAGCTACTACTGGATTTCCAGGAAACGATCAAAGTGTAGACTGTTTGAAACATTACTCCCATGGAGGAAAGTGCACATGGTGACTGTTGTATCCAATCCCGATGCAATTTCTGTGTTTGAACAACACTCTGACAGTTTACAGATTACAGAATGCCTCCAGATGTGCATCTTCAACTACTAATGGTCTTCCAGGGAACGATCAAAACGTAGACTGTTTGAGACATTACTCCCATGGAGGAAAGTGCGCATTGTGACTGTTGTATTCAATCCCGATGCAGTTTCTGTGTTTCACCAACTCTCTGATAGTCCACAGATTACAGAATGCCTCCAGATGTGCATCGGAAACTACTGCTGGTCTTCCAGGTAACGATCAAAGCGTAGACAGTTTGAGACGTTACTCCCATGGAGGGAAGTGAGCATGGTGACTGTTGTATTCAATCCGGATGCAATTTCTGTGTTTCATCAACACTTTGAAAGTCCACAGAATACAGAATGCTTCCAGATGTGCATTGGAAACTTCTACTCGTCTTCCATGAACGATCACAGCGTAGACTGTTTGAGACATTACACCCAAGGAGGAAAGTGCGCATGGTTCCTGTTGTATTAAATCCCGAGGCAATTTCTGTGTTTCATCAGCACTCTGATAGTCCACAGATTACAGAATGCCTCCAGATGTGCATCGGAAACTACTACTGGTCTTCCAGGGAACGAACAAAGCATAGACTGTAAGCGACATTACACCCATGGAGGAAAATCGCGCATGTTGACTGTCGTATGCAATCCCGACACAATTTCTGTGTTTCATGAACACTTTGAAGGTCCACAGATTACAGAATGCCTCCAGATGTGCATCGGAAACTAAAACCGGTCTTTCAGTGAACGATCAAAGCGTAGACTGTTTGAGACGTTACTCCCATGGAGGAAAGTGCGCATCGTGACTGTTGTATTCAATCCCGATGCAGTTTCTGTGTTTCACCAACTCTCTGATAGTCCACAGATTACAGAATGCCTCCAGATGTGCATCGGAAACTACTAATGGTCTTCCAGGGAACGATCAAAACGTAGACTGTTTGAGACGTTACTCCCATGGAGGAAAATGCGCATTGTGACTGTTGTATTCAATCCCGATGCAGTTTCTGTGTTTCACCAACTCTCTGATAGTCCACAGATCACAGAATGCTTTCAGATGTGCATCGGAAACTACTACTGGTCTTCCAGGGAACGAACAAAGCATAGACTATAAGCGACATTACACCCATGGAGGAAAATCGCGCATGTTGACTGTCGTATGCAATCCCGATGCAATTTCTGTGATTCATCAACACTTTGAAGGTCCAAAGATTACAGAATGCCTCCAGATCTGCATCGGAAACTACAACTGGTCTTCCAGGAAACGATCAAAGCGTGGACAGTTTGAGACATTACTCCCATGAAGGAAATTGCACATGGTGACTGTTGTATTCAATCCCGATGCAATTTCTGTGTTTCATCAACACTTTGAAGGTCCACAGATTACAGAATATCTCCGGATGTGCTTAGGAAACTACTACTGGTCTTCCACAGAACGATCAAATCGTAAACTATTTAGGACATAAATCCCATGGAGGAAAGTGCGCATGGTGACTGTTGTATTCAATCCCGATGCAATTTCTGTATTTCATCAATACTCTAATGTTCCACAGATTACAGTATGCCGCCAGATGTGCATCGGAAACTACTACTGGTCCTCCAGGGAACGATCAAAGCGTAGACTGTTTATGACATTACTCCCATGGAGGAAAGTGCTCATGGTGACTGTTGTATTCAATCCTGATGCAATATCTGCGTTTCATCAACACTCTGATTGTCCACAGATTATAGAATGCCCCCAGATGTGCATCGGAATCAAATACTGGCCTTCCAGGGAACGATCAAAGCGTAGACTGTATAGGACATTACTCCCATGGAGGAAAGTGCGCATGGTGACTGTTGTTTCAATCCCGATGCAATTTCTGTGTTTCAACAACACTCTGATAGTCCGCAGATTACATATTGCATCCAGCTGTGCATCGGAAACTACTACTGGTCTTCCAGGGAACGATCAAAGCGTAGACTGTTTGAGACGTTACTCCCATTCAGGAAAGTGCGCATGATGATTGTTGTATTCAATCCCGATGCAATTTCTGTGTTTCTACAACACTCTGATAGTCCACAGATTGCAGAATGCCTCCAGATGTTCATCGGAAACTACTACTGGTCTTCCAGGGAACGATCAAAGCGTAGACTGTTTGAGACATTAATCCCATGGAGGAAAGTGCGCATGATGACTGTTGTATTCAATCCGGATGCAATTTCTGTGTTTCATCAACACTTTGAAAGTCCACAGAATACAGAATGCCTCCAGATGTGCATCGGAACCTACTACTGGACTTCCAGGGCATGACCAAAGCGTAGACTGTTTCAGACATTACTCCCATGGAGGAAAGTGCGCATGGTGACTGTTGTATTCAATCGCGATGCAGTTTCTGTGTTTCACCAACTCTCTGATAGTCCACAGATTACAGAATGCCTCCAGATGTGCATCGGAAACTACTGCTGGTCTTCCAGGTAACGATCAAAGCGTAGACAGTTTGAGACATTACTCCCATGCAGGGAAGTGAGCATGGTGACTGTTGTACTCAATCCCGATGCAATTCTGTGTTTCAACAACACTCTGATAGTCCACAGATTACAGAATGCCTCCAGATGTGCATCGGAAACTACTACTGGTCTTCCAATGAACGATCAAAGCGTTGACTGTTTGAGACATTACTCCCATGGAGGAAATTGCACATGGTGACTGATGTATCCAATCCCGATGCAATTTTTGTGTTTCATCAACACTCTGATAGTCCACAGGTTACAGAATGCCTCCAGATGTGCATCGGAAACTACTACTGGTCTTCCAGGGAACGATCAAAGCGTAGACTGTTTGAGACATTACTCCCATTGAGGAAAGTGCGCATGATGATTGTTGTATTCTATCCCGATGCAATTTTTATGTTTCTACAACACTCTGATAGTCCACAGATTGCAGAATGCCTCCAGATGTTCATCGGAAACTACTACTGGTCTTCCAGGGAACGATCATAACGTAGACTGTTTGAGACATTAAACCAATGGAGGAAAGTGCGCTTGATGACTGTTGTATTCAATCCCGAGGCAATTTCTGTGTTTCTACAACACTCTGATAGTCCACAGATTGCAGAGTGCCTCCAGATGTTCATCGGAAACTACTACTGGTCTTCCAGGGAACGATCAAAGCGTAGACTGTTTGAGACATTAATCCCATGGAGGAAAGTGCGCATGATGACTGTTGTATTCAATCCCGATGCAATTTCTGTGTTTCATCAACACTTTGAAAGTCCACAGAATACAGAATGCCTCCAGATGTGCATCGGAACCTACTACTGGACTTCCAGGGCATGACCAAAGCGTAGACTGTTTCAGACGTTACTCCCATGGAGGAAACTGCGCATGGTGACTGTTGTATTCAATCCCGATGCAATTTCTGTTTTTCAACAACACTCTGATAGTCCACAGATTACAGAATGCCTCCAGATGTGCATCGGAAACTACTACTGGTCTTCCAGGGAACGAACAAACCATAGACTGTAAGCGACATTACACCCATGGAGGAAAATCGCGCATGTTGACTGTCGTATGCAATCCCGATGCAATTTCTGTGTTTCATCAACACTTTGAAGGTAAACAGATTACAGAATGCCTCCAGATGTGAATCGGAAGCTACTACTGGATTTCCAGGAAACGGTCAAAGCGGAGACTGTTTGAAACATTACTCCCATGGAGGAAAGTGCGCATGGTGACTGTTGTACTCAATCCCGATGCAATTCTGTGTTTCAACAACACTCTGATAGTCCACAGATTACAGAATGCCTCCAGATGTGCATCGGAAACTACTACTGGTCTTCCAATGAACGATCAAAGCGTTGACTGTTTGAGACATTACTCCTGTGGAGGATAATTGCGCATGGTGACTGTTGTATTCAATCCTGAACCAATTTCTGTGTTTCATCAACACTTTGAAGGTCCACAGATTGCAGAATGCCTCCAGATGTGCATCGGAAACTACTACTGGTCTTCCAGGGAACGATCAAATCGTAAACAATTTGAGACATAAATCCCATGGAGGAAAGTACGCATGGTGACTGTTGTATTCAATCCCGATGCAATTTCTGTGTTTCATCAATACTCTAATGTTCCACAGATTACAGTATGCCTCCAGATGTGCATCGGAAACTACTACTGGTCCTCCAGGGAACGATCAAAGCGTAGACTGTTTATGACATTACTCCCATGGAGGAAAGTGCTCATGGTGACTGTTGTATTCAATCCTGATGCAATATCTGCGTTTCATCAACACTCTAATGGTCCACAGATTATAGAATGCATCCAGATGTGCATCGGAATCAACTACTGGCCTTCCAGGGAACGATCAAAGCGTAGACTCTTTGAGACAATACTCCCATGGGAGAAAGTGCTCATGGTGACTGTTGTAATCAATCCCGATGCAATTTCGTTGTATCATCAACACTCTGATACTCCACAGATTACAGAATGCCTCCAGATGTGCATCGGAAACTACTACTGGCCTTCCAGGGAACGATCAAAGCGTAGACTGTTTAAGACATTCCTCCCTTGGGGGAAAGTGCTCATGGTGACCGTTGTATTCAATCCCGATGCTATTTCTGTGTTTCATAAACACTCAGATAGTCCACAGATTACAGAATGCCTCCAGATGTGTATCGGAAACTACTACTTGTCTTCCAGGGAACGATCAAAGCGTAGACTGTATAAGACATTACTCCCATGGAGGAAAGTGTTCATGGTGATTGTTGTATTCAATGCCGATGTAATTTCTGTGTTTCATCAACACTCTGATAGTCCACAGCTTACAGAATGCCTCCAGATGTGCATCGAAAACTACTACTGGTCTTCCAGGGGACGATCAGATCGAAGGCTGTTTGAGACATTACTCTTATGGAGGAAAATAGCGCATGGTGACTGTTGTATTCAATCCCGATGCAATTTCTGTGTTTCATCAACACTTTGAAGTTCCACAGATTACAGAAAGCCTCCAGATGTACATCGGAAGCTACTAATGGTCTTCCAGGGAACGATGTAATCGTAGACTGTTTGAGACATTACTCCCATGGAGGAAAGTGCGCATGGTGACTATTGTACTCAATCCCGATGAAATTTGTGTGTTTCGTCAATACTTTGAGGGTCCACAGATTACAGAATGCCTCCAGATGTGAAAGGAAACTACTACTGGTCCTCCAGTCAACGATCAAAGCGTAGACTGTTTGAAACATTACTTCCATGGAGGAAAGTGCGCATGGTGACTGTTGTATTCAATCCCGACGCAATTTCTGTGTTTAATCAACACTCTGATAGTCCACAGATTACAAAATGCCTCCAGATGTGCATCGTAAACTACTACTGGTCTTCCAGGGAACGATCAGATCGTAGACTGTTTGAGACCTTACTCCCATGGAGGAAAGTGCGCATTGCGGCTGTTGTATTAATCGCGATGCAATTTCTCTGTTTCAACAACACTCTGATTGTCCACAGATTACAGAATGCCTCCAGATGTGCATCGGAAACTACTACTGGCCTTCCAGGGAACGATCAATGCGTTGACTGTTTGAGACATTACTGCCATGGAGGAAAGTGCGCATGGTGACTGTTGTATTCAATCCCGATGCAATTTCTGTGTTTCATCAACACTTTGAAGGTCCACAGATTACAGAACGCCTCCAGATGTGCATTTGAAACTGAAACAGGTCTTTCAGTGAACGATCAAAGCGTAGACTGTTTGAGACATTACTCCCATGGAGGAACGTGCGCATGGTGACTTTTGTATTCAATCCCGATGCAATTTCTTTGTTTCATGAACACTCTGATTGTCCACAGATTACAGAATGCCTCCAGATGTGCATCGGAAACTACTACCGGTCTTCCAGGAAACGATCAAAGCGTAGACAGTTTGAGACGTTACTCCCATGGAGGGAAGTGAGTATGGTGACTGTTGTATTCAATGCCGATGCAATTTCTGTGTTTCATCAACACTTTGAAGGTCCAAAGATTACAGAATGCCTCCAGATGTGCATCGGAAACTACTGCTGGTCTTCCAGGAAACGATCAAAGCGTAGACAGTTTGAGACATTACTCCTATGGAGGAAATTGCACATAGTGAATGTTGTATCCAATCCCGATGCAATTTCTGTGTTTCATCAACACTCTGATAGTCCACAGATTACAGAATGCCTCCAGATGTGCATCGGAAACTACTACTGGTCTTCCAGGGAACGATCAAAGCGTAGACTGTTTGAGACATTACTCCCATTGAGGAAAGTGCGCATGATGATTGTTGTATTCAATCCCGATGCAATTTCTGTGTTTCTACAACACTCTGATAGTCCACAGATTGCAGAGTGCCTCCAGATGTTCATCGGAAACTACTACTGGTCTTCCAGGGAACGATCAAAGCGTAGACTGTTTGAGACATTAATCCCATGGAGGAAAGTGCGCATGATGACTGTTGTATTCAGTCCCGATGCAATTTCTGTGTTTTATCAACACTTTGAAAGTCCACAGAATACAGAATGCCTCCACATGTGCATCGGAATCTACTACTGGACTTCCAGGGCATGACCAAAGCGTAGACTGTTTCAGACATTACTCCCATGGAGGAAAGTGCGCATGGTGACTGTTGTATTCAATCGTGATGCAGTTTCTGTGTTTCACCAACTCTCTGATAGTCCACAGATTACAGAATGCCTCCAGATGTGCATCGGAAACTACTGCTGGTCTTCCAGGTAACGACCAAAGCGTAGACAGTTTGAGACGTTACTCCCATGGAGGGAAGTGAGCATGGTGACTGTTGTATTCAGTCCCGATGCAATTTCTGTGTTTCATCAACACTTTGAAGGTCCAAAGATTACAGAATGCCTCCAGATGTGCATCGGAAACTACTACTGGTCTTCCAGGAAACGATCAAAGCGTAGACAGTTTGAGACATTACTCCCATGGAGGAAATTGCACATGGTGACTGATGTATCCAATCCCGATGCAATTTTTGTGTTTCATCAACACTCTGATAGTCCACAGGTTACAGAATGCCTCCAGATGTGCATCGGAAACTGCTACTGGTCTTCCAGGGAACGATCAAAGCGTAGACTGTTTGAGACATTACTCCCATTGAGGAAAGTGCGCATGATGATTGTTGTATTCAATCCCGATGCAATTTTTATGTTTCTACAACACTCTGATAGTCCACAGATTACAGAATGAATTCAGATGTGCATCGGAAACTACTACTGGTCTTCCATGAAACGACCTAAGCGTGGACAGTTTGAGACATTACTCCCATGGAGGAAATTGCACATGGTGACTGTTGTATTCAATCCCGATGCAATTTCTGTGTTTCATCAACACTTTGAAGGTCCACAGATTACAGAATATCTCCGGATGTGCTTAGGAAACTACTACTGGTCTTCCAGGGAACGATCAAATCGTAAACTATTTAGGACATAAATCCCATGGAGGAAAGTGCGCATGGTGACTGTTGTATTCAATCCCGATGCAATTTCTGTATTTCATCAATACTCTAATGTTCCACAGATTACAGTATGCCGCCAGATGTGCATCGGAAACTACTACTGGTCCTCCAGGGAACGATCAAAGCGTAGACTGTTTATGACATTACTCCCATGGAGGAAAGTGCTCATGGTGACTGTTGTATTCAATCCTGATGCAATATCTGCGTTTCATCAACACTCTGATTGTCCACAGATTATAGAATGCCCCCAGATGTGCATCGGAATCAACTACTGGCCTTCCAGGGAACGATCAAAGCGTAGACTATATAGGACATTACTCCCATGGAGGAAAGTGCGCATGGTGACTGTTGTTTCAATCCCGATGCAATTTCTGTGTTTCAACAACACTCTGATAGTCCGCAGATTACATAATGCATCCAGCTGTGCATCGGAAACTACTACTGGTCTTCCAGGGAACGATCAAAGCGTAGACTGTTTGAGACGTTACTCCCATGGAGGAAAGTTCGCATGGTGACTGTTGTATTCAATCCCGATACTATTTCTGTGCTTCATCAACACTTTGAAGGTCCACAGGTTACAGAATGCCTCCAGATGTGCATCGGAAACTACAACTTGCCTTCCAGGGAACGATCAAAGCGTAGACTGATTTAAACATTACTCCCATAGAGGAAAGTGCACATGGTGACTGTTGTATTCAATCCCGATGCAATTTCTGTGTTTCATCAACACTTTGAAGGTCCACAGATTACAGAACGCCTCCAGATGTGCATTTGAAACTGAAACTGGTCTTTCAGTGAACGATCAAAGCATAGACTGTTTGAGACATTACTCCCATGGAGGAACGTGCGCATGGTGACTTTTGTATTCAATCCCGATGCAATTTCTTTGTTTCATGAACACTCTGATTGTCCACAGATTACAGAATGCCTCCAGATGTGCATCGGAAACTACAAGTGGTCATCCAGGGAACGATCAAAGCGTAGACTGTTTGAGACATTAATCCCATGGAGGAAAGTGCGCATGGTGACTGTTGTATTCAATCCCGACGCAACTTTTGTGTTTAGTCAACACTCTGATAGTCCACAGATTACAGAATGCCTCCAGATGTGCATCGTAAACTACTACTGGTCTTCCTGGGAACGATCAGATCGTAGACTCTTTGAGACCTTACTCCCATGGAGGAAAGTGCGCATGGTGGCTGTTGTATTGAATCCCGATGCAGTTTTGTGTTTCACCAACACTCTGATAGTCCACAGATTACAGAATGCCTCCAGATGTGCATCGGAAACTACTACCGGTCTTCCAGGAAACGATCAAAGCGTAGACAGTTTGAGACGTTACTCCCATGGAGGGAAGTGAGTATGGTGACTGTTGTATTCAATGCCGATGCAATTTCTGTGTTTCATCAACACTTTGAAGGTCCAAAGATTACAGAATGCCTCCAGATGTGCATCGGAAACTATTACTGGTCTTCCAGGAAACGATCAAAACGTAGACAGTTTGAGACATTACTCCTATGGAGGAAATTGCACATAGTGAATGTTGTATCCAATCCCGATGCAATTTCTGTGTTTCATCAACACTCTGATAGTCCACAGATTACAGAATGCCTCCAGATGTGCATCGGAAACTACTACTGGTCTTCCAGGGAACGATCAAAGCGTAGACTGTTTGAGACATTACTCCCATTCAGGAAAGTGCGCATGATGATTGTTGTATTCAATCCCGATGCAATTTCTGTGTTTCTACAACACTCTGATAGTCCACAGATTGCAGAATGCCTCCAGATGTTCATCGGAAACTACTACTGGTCTTCCAGGGAACGATCAAAGCGTAGACTGTTTGAGACATTAATCCCATGGAGGAATGTGCGCATGATGACTGTTGTATTCAATCCGGATGCAATTTCTGTGTTTCATCAACACTTTGAAAGTCCACAGAATACAGAATGCCTCCAGATGTGCATCGGAACCTACTACTGGACTTCCAGGGCATGACCAAAGCGTAGACTGTTTCAGACATTACTCCCATGGAGGAAAGTGCGCATGGTGACTGTTGTATTCAATCGCGATGCAGTTTCTGTGTTTCACCAACTCTCTGATAGTCCACAGATTACAGAATGCCTCCAGATGTGCATCGGAAACTACTGCTGGTCTTCCAGGTAACGATCAAAGCGTAGACAGTTTGAGACATTACTCCCATGCAGGGAAGTGAGCATGGTGACTGTTGTATTCAGTCCCGATGCAATTTCTGTGTTTCGTCAACACTTTGAAGGTCCAAAGATTACAGAATGCCTCCAGATCTGCTTCGGAAACTACTACTGGTCTTCCAGGAAACGATCAAAGCGTAGACAGTTTGAGACATTACTCCCATGGAGGAAATTGCACATGGTGACTGATGTATCCAATCCCGATGCAATTTTTGTGTTTCATCAACACTCTGATAGTCCACAGGTTACAGAATGCCTCCAGATGTGCATCGGAAACTACTACTGGTCTTCCAGGGAACGATCAAAGCGTAGACTGTTTGAGACATTACTCCCATTGAGGAAAGTGCGCATGATGATTGTTGTATTCAATCCCGATACTATTTCTGTGCTTCATCAACACTTTGAAGGTCCACAGGTTACAGAATGCCTCCAGATGTGCATCGGAAACTACAACTTGCCTTCCAGGGAACGATCAAAGCGTAGACTGATTTAAACATTACTCCCATAGAGGAAAGTGCACATGGTGACTGTTGTATTCAATCCCGATGCAATTTCTGTGTTTCATCAACACTTTGAAGGTCCACAGATTACAGAACGCCTCCAGATGTGCATTTGAAACTGAAACAGGTCTTTCAGTGAACGATCAAAGCGTAGACTGTTTGAGACATTACTCCCATGGAGGAACGTGCGCATGGTGACTTTTGTATTCAATCCCGATGCAATTTCTTTGTTTCATGAACACTCTGATTGTCCACAGATTACAGAATGCCTCCAGATGTGCATCGGAAACTACAAGTGGTCATCCAGGGAACGATCAAAGCGTAGACTGTTTGAGACATTAATCCCATGGAGGAAAGTGCGCATGGTGACTGTTGTATTCAATCCCGACGCAACTTTTGTGTTTAATCAACACTCTGATAGTCCACAGATTACAGAATGCCTCCAGATGTGCATCGTAAACTACTACTGGTCTTCCTGGGAACGATCAGATCGTAGACTCTTTGAGACCTTACTCCCATGGAGGAAAGTGCGCATGGTGGCTGTTGTATTGAATCCCGATGCAGTTTTGTGTTTCACCAACACTCTGATAGTCCACAGATTACAGAATGCCTCCAGATGTGCATCGGAAACTACTACCGGTCTTCCAGGAAACGATCAAAGCGTAGACAGTTTGAGACGTTACTCCCATGGAGGGAAGTGAGTATGGTGACTGTTGTATTCAATGCCGATGCAATTTCTGTGTTTCATCAACACTTTGAAGGTCCAAAGATTACAGAATGCCTCCAGATGTGCATCGGAAACTATTACTGGTCTTCCAGGAAACGATCAAAACGTAGACAGTTTGAGACATTACTCCTATGGAGGAAATTACACATAGTGAATGTTGTATCCAATCCCGATGCAATTTCTGTGTTTCATCAACACTCTGATAGTCCACAGATTACAGAATGCCTCCAGATGTGCATCGGAAACTACTACTGGTCTTCCAGGGAACGATCAAAGCGTAGACTGTTTGAGACATTACTCCCATTCAGGAAAGTGCGCATGATGATTGTTGTATTCAATCCCGATGCAATTTCTGTGTTTCTACAACACTCTGATAGTCCACAGATTGCAGAATGCCTCCAGATGTTCATCGGAAACTACTACTGGTCTTCCAGGGAACGAACAAAGCGTAGACTGTTTGAGACATTAATCCCATGGAGGAATGTGCGCATGATGACTGTTGTATTCAATCCGGATGCAATTTCTGTGTTTCATCAACACTTTGAAAGTCCACAGAATACAGAATGCCTCCAGATGTGCATCGGAACCTACTACTGGACTTCCAGGGCATGACCAAAGCGTAGACTGTTTCAGACATTACTCCCATGGAGGAAAGTGCGCATGGTGACTGTTGTATTCAATCGCGATGCAGTTTCTGTGTTTCACCAACTCTCTGATAGTCCACAGATTACAGAATGCCTCCAGATGTGCATCGGAAACTACTGCTGGTCTTCCAGGTAACGATCAAAGCGTAGACAGTTTGAGACATTACTCCCATGCAGGGAAGTGAGCATGGTGACTGTTGTATTCAGTCCCGATGCAATTTCTGTGTTTCGTCAACACTTTGAAGGTCCAAAGATTACAGAATGCCTCCAGATCTGCTTCGGAAACTACTACTGGTCTTCCAGGAAACGATCAAAGCGTAGACAGTTTGAGACATTACTCCCATGGAGGAAATTGCACATGGTGACTGATGTATCCAATCCCGATGCAATTTTTGTGTTTCATCAACACTCTGATAGTCCACAGGTTACAGAATGCCTCCAGATGTGCATCGGAAACTACTACTGGTCTTCCAGGGAACGATCAAAGCGTAGACTGTTTGAGACATTACTCCCATTGAGGAAAGTGCGCATGATGATTGTTGTATTCTATCCCGATGCAATTTTTATGTTTCTACAACACTCTGATAGTCCACAGATTGCAGAATGCCTCCAGATGTTCATCGGAAACTACTACTGGTCTTCCAGGGAACGATCATAACGTAGACTGTTTGAGACATTAAACCAATGGAGGAAAGTGCGCATGATGACTGTTGTATTCAATCCCGAGGCAATTTCTGTGTTTCTACAACACTCTGATAGTCCACAGATTGCAGAGTGCCTCCAGATGTTCATCGGAAACTACTACTGGTCTTCCAGGGAACGATCAAAGCGTAGACTGTTTGAGACATTAATCCCATGGAGGAAAGTGCGCATGATGACTGTTGTATTCAATCCCGATGCAATTTCTGTGTTTCATCAACACTTTGAAAGTCCACAGAATACAGAATGCCTCCAGATGTGCATCGGAACCTACTACTGGACTTCCAGGGCATGACCAAAGCGTAGACTGTTTCAGACGTTACTCCCATGGAGGAAACTGCGCATGGTGACTGTTGTATTCAATCCCGATGCAATTTCTGTTTTTCAACAACACTCTGATAGTCCACAGATTACAGGATGCCTCCAGATGTGCATCGGAAACTACTACTGGTCTTCCAGGGAACGAACAAAGCATAGACTGTAAGCGACATTACACCCATGGAGGAAAATCGCGCATGTTGACTGTCGTATGCAATCCCGATGCAATTTCTGTGTTTCATCAACACTTTGAAGGTAAACAGATTACAGAATGCCTCCAGATGTGAATCGGAAGCTACTACTGGATTTCCAGGAAACGGTCAAAGCGGAGACTGTTTGAAACATTACTCCCATGGAGGAAAGTGCGCATGGTGACTGTTGTACTCAATCCCGATGCAATTCTGTGTTTCAACAACACTCTGATAGTCCACAGATTACAGAATGCCTCCAGATGTGCATCGGAAACTACTACTGGTCTTCCAATGAACGATCAAAGCGTTGACTGTTTCAGACATTACTCCTGTGGAGGATAATTGCGCATGGTGACTGTTGTATTCAATCCTGAACCAATTTCTGTGTTTCATCAACACTTTGAAGGTCCACAGATTGCAGAATGCCTCCAGATGTGCATCGGAAACTACTACTGGTCTTCCAGGGAACGATCAAATCGTAAACAATTTGAGACATAAATCCCATGGAGGAAAGTACGCATGGTGACTGTTGTATTCAATCCCGATGCAATTTCTGTGTTTCATCAATACTCTAATGTTCCACAGATTACAGTATGCCTCCAGATGTGCATCGGAAACTACTACTGGTCCTCCAGGGAACGATCAAAGCGTAGACTGTTTATGACATTACTCCCATGGAGGAAAGTGCTCATGGTGACTGTTGTATTCAATCCTGATGCAATATCTGCGTTTCATCAACACTCTAATGGTCCACAGATTATAGAATGCATCCAGATGTGCATCGGAATCAACTACTGGCCTTCCAGGGAACGATCAAAGCGTAGACTCTTTGAGACAATACTCCCATGGGAGAAAGTGCTCATGGTGACTGTTGTAATCAATCCCGATGCAATTTCGTTGTATCATCAACACTCTGATACTCCACAGATTACAGAATGCCTCCAGATGTGCATCGGAAACTACTACTGGCCTTCCAGGGAACGATCAAAGCGTAGACTGTTTAAGACATTCCTCCCATGGGGGAAAGTGCTCATGGTGACCGTTGTATTCAATCCCGATGCTATTTCTGTGTTTCATAAACACTCAGATAGTCCACAGATTACAGAATGCCTCCAGATGTGTATCGGAAACTACTACTTGTCTTCCAGGGAACGATGAAAGCGTAGACTGTATAAGACATTACTCCCATGGAGGAAAGTGTGCATGGTGATTGTTGTATTCAATGCCGATGTAATTTCTGTGTTTCATCAACACTCTGATAGTCCACAGCTTACAGAATGCCTCCAGATGTGCATCGAAAACTACTACTGGTCTTCCAGGGGACGATCAGATCGAAGGCTGTTTGAGACATTACTCTTATGGAGGAAAATAGCGCATGGTGACTGTTGTATTCAATCCCGATGCAATTTCTGTGTTTCATCAACACTTTGAAGTTCCACAGATTACAGAAAGCCTCCAGATGTACATCGGAAGCTACTAATGGTCTTCCAGGGAACGATGTAATCGTAGACTGTTTGAGACATTACTCCCATGGCGGAAAGTGCGCATGGTGACTATTGTACTCAATCCCGATGAAATTTGTGTGTTTCGTCAATACTTTGAGGGTCCACAGATTACAGAATGCCTCCAGATGTGAACGGAAACTACTACTGGTCCTCCAGTCAACGATCAAAGCGTAGACTGTTTGAAACATTACTTCCATGGAGGAAAGTGCGCATGGTGACTGTTGTATTCAATCCCGACGCAATTTCTGTGTTTAATCAACACTCTGATAGTCCACAGATTACAAAATGCCTCCAGATGTGCATCGTAAACTACTACTGGTCTTCCAGGGAACGATCAGATCGTAGACTGTTTGAGACCTTACTCCCATGGAGGAAAGTGCGCATTGCGGCTGTTGTATTAATCGCGATGCAATTTCTGAGTTTGATCAACACTTTGAAGGTAAACAGATTACAGAATGCCTCCAGATGTGAAACGGAAACTACTACTGGTTTTCCAGGAAACGATCAAAGCGTAGACTGATTGAAACATTACTCCCATAGAGGAAAGTGCACATGGTGACTGTTGTATTCAATCCCGATGCAATTTCTCTGTTTCAACAACACTCTGATTGTCCACAGATTACAGAATGCCTCCAGATGTGCATCGGAAACTACTACTGGCCTTCCAGGGAACGATCAATGCGTTGACTGTTTGAGACATTACTGCCATGGAGGAAAGTGCGCATGGTGACTGTTGTATTCAATCCCGATGCAATTTCTGTGTTTCATCAACACTTTGAAGGTCCACAGATTACAGAACGCCTCCAGATGTGCATTTGAAACTGAAACAGGTCTTTCAGTGAACGATCAAAGCGTAGACTGTTTGAGACATTACTCCCATGGAGGAACGTGCGCATGGTGACTTTTGTATTCAATCCCGATGCAATTTCTTTGTTTCATGAACACTCTGATTGTCCACAGATTACAGAATGCCTCCAGATGTGCATCGGAAACTACTACCGGTCTTCCAGGAAACGATCAAAGCGTAGACAGTTTGAGACGTTACTCCCATGGAGGGAAGTGAGTATGGTGACTGTTGTATTCAATGCCGATGCAATTTCTGTGTTTCATCAACACTTTGAAGGTCCAAAGATTACAGAATGCCTCCAGATGTGCATCGGAAACTACTACTGGTCTTCCAGGAAACGATCAAAGCGTAGACAGTTTGAGACATTACTCCTATGGAGGAAATTGCACATAGTGAATGTTGTATCCAATCCCGATGCAATTTCTGTGTTTCATCAACACTCTGATAGTCCACAGATTACAGAATGCCTCCAGATGTGCATCGGAAACTACTACTGGTCTTCCAGGGAACGATCAAATCGTAGACTGTTTGAGACATTACTCCCATTGAGGAAAGTGCGCATGATGATTGTTGTATTCAATCCCGATGCAATTTCTGTGTTTCTACAACACTCTGATAGTCCACAGATTGCAGAGTGCCTCCAGATGTTCATCGGAAACTACTACTGGTCTTCCAGGGAACGATCAAAGCGTAGACTGTTTGAGACATTAATCCCATGGAGGAAAGTGCGCATGATGACTGTTGTATTCAGTCCCGATGCAATTTCTGTGTTTCATCAACACTTTGAAAGTCCACAGAATACAGAATGCCTCCACATGTGCATCGGAACCTACTACTGGACTTCCAGGGCATGACCAAAGCGTAGACTGTTTCAGACATTACTCCCATGGAGGAAAGTGCGCATGGTGACTGTTGTATTCAATCGTGATGCAGTTTCTGTGTTTCACCAACTCTCTGATAGTCCACAGATTACAGAATGCCTCCAGATGTGCATCGGAAACTACTGCTGGTCTTCCAGGTAACGACCAAAGCGTAGACAGTTTGAGACGTTTTTCCCATGGAGGGAAGTGAGCATGGTGACTGTTGTATTCAGTCCCGATGCAATTTCTGTGTTTCATCAACACTTTGAAGGTCCAAAGATTACAGAATGCCTCCAGATCTGCATCGGAAACTACTACTGGTCTTCCAGGAAACGATCAAAGCGTAGACAGTTTGAGACATTACTCCCATGGAGGAAATTGCACATGGTGACTGATGTATCCAATCCCGATGCAATTTTTGTGTTTCATCAACACTCTGATAGTCCACAGGTTACAGAATGCCTCCAGATGTGCATCGGAAACTGCTACTGGTCTTCCAGGGAACGACCAAAGCGTAGACTCTTTGAGACATTACTCCCATTGAGGAAAGTGCGCATGATGATTGTTGTATTCAATCCCGATGCAATTTTTATGTTTCTACAACACTCTGATAGTCCACAGATTACAGAATGCCTCCAGATGTGCATCGGAAACTACTACTGGTCTTCCAGGGAACGATCAAATCGTAGACTGTTTGAGACATTACTCCCATTGAGGAAAGTGCGCATGATGATTGTTGTATTCAATCCCGATGCAATTTCTGTGTTTCTACAACACTCTGATAGTCCACAGATTGCAGAGTGCCTCCAGATGTTCATCGGAAACTACTACTGGTCTTCCAGGGAACGATCAAAGCGTAGACTGTTTGAGACATTAATCCCATGGAGGAAAGTGCGCATGATGACTGTTGTATTCAGTCCCGATGCAATTTCTGTGTTTCATCAACACTTTGAAAGTCCACAGAATACAGAATGCCTCCACATGTGCATCGGAACCTACTACTGGACTTCCAGGGCATGACCAAAGCGTAGACTGTTTCAGACATTACTCCCATGGAGGAAAGTGCGCATGGTGACTGTTGTATTCAATCGTGATGCAGTTTCTGTGTTTCACCAACTCTCTGATAGTCCACAGATTACAGAATGCCTCCAGATGTGCATCGGAAACTACTGCTGGTCTTCCAGGTAACGACCAAAGCGTAGACAGTTTGAGACGTTTTTCCCATGGAGGGAAGTGAGCATGGTGACTGTTGTATTCAGTCCCGATGCAATTTCTGTGTTTCATCAACACTTTGAAGGTCCAAAGATTACAGAATGCCTCCAGATCTGCATCGGAAACTACTACTGGTCTTCCAGGAAACGATCAAAGCGTAGACAGTTTGAGACATTACTCCCATGGAGGAAATTGCACATGGTGACTGATGTATCCAATCCCGATGCAATTTTTGTGTTTCATCAACACTCTGATAGTCCACAGGTTACAGAATGCCTCCAGATGTGCATCGGAAACTGCTACTGGTCTTCCAGGGAACGATCAAAGCGTAGACTGTTTGAGACATTACTCCCATTGAGGAAAGTGCGCATGATGATTGTTGTATTCAATCCCGATGCAATTTTTATGTTTCTACAACACTCTGATAGTCCACAGATTGCAGAATGCCTCCAGATGTTCATCGGAAACTACTACTGGTCTTCCAGGGAACGATCAAAACGTAGACTGTTTGAGACATTAATCCAATGGAGGAAAGTGCGCATGATGACTGTTGTATTCAATCCCGAGGCAATTTCTGTGTTTCTACAACACTCTGATAGTCCACAGATTGCAGAGTGCCTCCAGATGTTCATCGGAAACTACTACTGGTCTTCCAGGGAACGATCAAAGCGTAGACTGTTTGAGACATTAATCCCATGGAGGAAAGTGCGCATGATGACTGTTGTATTCAATCCCGATGCAATTTCTGTGTTTCATCAACACTTTGAAAGTCCACAGAATACAGAATGCCTCCAGATGTGCATCGGAACCTACTACTGGACTTCCAGGGCATGACCAAATCGTAGACTGTTTCAGACATTACTCCCATGGAGGAAACTGCGCATGGTGACTGTTGTATTCAATCCCGATGCAATTTCTGTTTTTCAACAACACTCTGATAGTCCACAGATTACAGAATGCCTCCAGATGTGCATCAGAAACTACTACTGGTCTTCCAGGGAACGAACAAAGCATAGACTGTAAGCGACATTACACCCATGGAGGAAAAACGCGCATGTTGACTGTCGTATGCAATCCCGATGCAATTTCTGTGTTTCATCAACACTTTGAAGGTAAACAGATTACAGAATGCCTCCAGATGTGAATCGGAAGCTACTACTGGATTTCCAGGAAACGATCAAAGCGGAGACTGTTTGAAACATTACTCCCATGGAGGAAAGTGCACATGGTGACTGTTGTATCCAATCCCGATGCAATTTCTGTGTTTGAACAACACTCTGACAGTTTAGAGATTACAGAATGAATCCAGATGTGCATCGGAAACTACTAATGGTCTTCCAGGGAATGATCAAAGCGTAGACTGTGTGAGACACTTCTCCCATGGAGGAAAGTGCGCATGATAACTGTTGTATTCAATCCCGATGCAATTTCTGTGTTTCATCAACACTCAGAGAGTCCACAGGTTACAGAATTCTTCCAGATGTGCATCGGAAGCTTCTACTCGTCTTCCAGGAACGATCAAAGCGTAGACTGTTTGAGACATTACACCCAAGGAGGAAAGTGCGCATGGTGCCTGTTGTATTAAATCCCGAGGCAATTTCTGTGTTTCATCAGCACTCCGATAGTCCACAGATTACAGAATGACACCAGATGTGCATCGGAAACTACTACTGGTCTTCCAGGCAACGATTAAAGCGTAGACTGTTTGAGACATTACTGCCATGGAGGAAAGTGCGCATGGTGACTGTTGTATTCAATCCCGATGCAATTCTGTGTTTCAACAACACTCTGATAGTCCACAGATTACAGAATGCCTCCAGATGTGCATCGGAAACTACTACTGGTCTTCCAATGAACGATCAAAGCGTTGACTGTTTGAGACATTACTCCTGTGGAGGATAATTGCGCATGGTGACTGTTGTATTCAATCCTGAATCAATTTCTGTGTTTCACCAACACTTTGAAGGTCCACAGATTGCAGAATGCCTCCAGATGTGCATCGGAAACTACTACTGGTCTTCCAGGGAACGATCAAATCGTAAACAATTTGAGACATAAATCCCATGGAGGAAAGTGCGCATGGTGACTGTTGTATTCAATCCCGATGCAATTTCTGTGTCTCATCAATACTCTAATGTTCCACAGATTACAGTATGCCTCCAGATGTGCATCGGAAACTACTACTGGTCCTCCAGGGAACGGTCAAAGCGTAGACTGTTTATGACATTACTCCCATGGAGGAAAGTGCTCATGGTGACTGATGTATTCAATCCTGATGCAATATCTGCGTTTCATCAACACTCTGATTGTCCACAGATTACAGAATGCATCCAGATGTGCATCGGAATCAACTACTGGCCTTCCAGCTAACGATCAAAGCGTAGACTCTTTGAGACAATACTCCCATGGGAGAAAGTGCTCATGGTGACTGTTGTAATCAATCCCGATGCAATTTCGTTGTATCATCAACACTCTGATACTCCACAGATTACAGAATGCCTCCAGATGTGCATCGGAAACTACTACTGGCCTTCCAGGGAACGATCAAAGCGTAGACTGTTTAAGACATTCCTCCCATGGGGGAAAGTGCTCATGGTGACCGTTGTATTCAATCCCGATGCAATTTCTGTGTTTCATAAACACTCTGATAGTCCACAGATTACAGAATGCCTCCAGGTGTGTATCGGAAACTACTACCTGTCTTCCAGGGAACGATCAAAGCGTAGACTGTATAAGACATTACTCCCATGGAGGAAAGTGTGCATGGTGATTGTTGTATTCAATGCCGATGTAATTTCTGTGTTTAATCAACACTCTGATAGTCCACAGATTACAAAATGCCTCCAGATGTGCATCGTAAACTACTACTGGTCTTCCAGGGAACGATCAGATCGTAGACTGTTTGAGACCTTACTCCCATGGAGGAAAGTGCGCATGGTGGCTGTTGTATGAATCGCGATGCAATTTCTGAGTTTGATCAACACTTTGAAGGTAAACAGATTACAGAATGCCTCCAGATGTGAAACGGAAACTACTACTGGTTTTCCAGGAAACGATCAAAGCGTAGACTGATTGAAACATTACTCCCATAGAGGAAAGTGCACATGGTGACTGTTGTATTCAATCCCGATGCAATTTCTGAGTTTCATCAACACTCTGATAGCCCACAGATTACAGAATGCCTCCAGATGTGCATCGGAAACTACTACTGGTCTTCCGTGGAACGATCAATGCGTTGACTGTTTGAGACATTACTTCCATGGAGGAAAGTGCGCATGGTGACTGTTGTATTCAATCCCGATGCAATTTCTGTGTTTCATCAACACTTTGAAGGTCCACAGATTACAGAACGCCTCCAGATGTGCATTTGAAACTGAAACAGGTCTTTCAGTGAACGATCTAAGCGTAGACTGTTTGAGACATTACTCCCATGGAGGAACGTGCGCATGGTGACTTTTGTATTCAATCCCGATGCAATTTCTTTGTTTCATGAACACTCTGATTGTCCACAGATTACAGAATGCCTCCAGATGTGCATCGGAAACTACAAGTGGTCATCCAGGGAACGATCAAAGCGTAGACTGTTTGAGACATTAATCCCATGGAGGAAAGTGCGCATGGTGACTGTTGTATTCAATCCCGACGCAACTTTTGTGTTTAATCAACACTCTGATAGTCCACAGATTACAGAATGCCTCCAGATGTGCATCGTAAACTACTACTGGTCTTCCTGGGAACGATCAAATCGTAGACTCTTTGAGACCTTACTCCCATGGAGGAAAGTGCGCATGGTGGCTGTTGTATTCAATCCGGATGCAGTTTTGTGATTCACCAACACTCTGATAGTCCACAGATTACAGAATGCCTCCAGATGTGCATCGGAAACTACTACCGGTCTTCCAGGAAACGATCAAAGCGTAGACAGTTTGAGACGTCACTCCCATGGAGGGAAGTGAGTATGGTGACTGTTGTATTCAATGCCGATGCAATTTCTGTGTTTCATCAACACTTTGAAGGTCCAAAGATTACAGAATGCCTCCAGATGTGCATCGGAAACTACTACTGGTCTTCCAGGAAACGATCAAAGCGTAGACAGTTTGAGACATTACTCCTATGGAGGAAATTGCACATAGTGAATGTTGTATCCAATCCCGATGCAATTTCTGTGTTTCATCAACACTCTGATAGTCCACAGATTACAGAATGCCTCCAGATGTGCATCGGAAACTACTACTGGTCTTCCAGGGAACGATCAAAGCGTAGACTGTTTGAGACATTACTCCCATTGAGGAAAGTGCGCATGATGATTGTTGTATTCAATCCCGATGCAATTTCTGTGTTTCTACAACACTCTGATAGTCCACAGATTGCAGAGTGCCTCCAGATGTTCATCGGAAACTACTACTGGTCTTCCAGGGAACGATCAAAGCGTAGACTGTTTGAGACATTAATCCCATGGAGGAAAGTGCGCATGATGACTGTTGTATTCAATCCCTATGCAATTTCTGTGTTTCATCAACACTTTGAAAGTCCACAGAATACAGAATGCCTCCACATGTGCATCGGAACCTACTACTGGACTTCCAGGGCATGACCAAAGCGTAGACTGTTTCAGACATTACTCCCATGGAGGAAAGTGCGCATGGTGACTGTTGTATTCAATCCCGATGCAATTCTGTGTTTCAACAACACTCTGATAGTCCACAGATTACAGAATGCCTCCAGATGTGCATCGGAAACTACAACTGGTCTTCCAATGAACGATCAAAGCTTTGACTGTTTGAGACATTACTCCTGTGGAGGATAATTGCGCATGGTGACTGTTGTATTCAATCCTGAATCAATTTCTGTGTTTCATCAACACTTTGAAGGTCCACAGATTGCAGAATGCCTCCAGATGTGCATCGGAAACTACTGCTGGTCTTCCAGGGAACGATCAAATCGTAAACAATTTGAGACATAAATCCCATGGAGGAAAGTGCGCATGGTGACTGTTGTATTCAATCCCGATGCAATCTCTGTGTTTCATCAATATTCTAATGTTCCACAGATTACAGTATGCCTCCAGATGTGCATCGGAAACTACTACTGGTCCTCCAGGGAACGATCAAAGCGTAGACTGTTTATGACATTATTCCCATGGAGGAAAGTGCTCATGGTGACTGTTGTATTCAATCCTGATGCAATATCTGCGTTTCATCAACACTCTGATGGTCCACAGATTATAGAATGCATCCAGATGTGCATCGGAATCAACTACTGGCCTTCCAGGGAACGATCAAAGCGTAGACTCTTTGAGACAATACTCCCATGGGAGAAAGTGCTCATGGTGACTGTTGTAATCAATCCCGATGCAATTTCGTTGTATCATCAACACTCTGATACTCCACAGATTACAGAATGCCTCCAGATGTGCATCGGAAACTACTACTGGCCTTCCAGGGAACGATCAAAGCGTAGACTGTTTAAGACATTCCTCCCATGGGGGAAAGTGCTCATGGTGACCGTTGTATTCAATCCCGATGCAATTTCTGTGTTTCATAAACACTCTGATAGTCCACAGATTACAGAATGCCTCCAGATGTGTATCGGAAACTACTACTTGTCTTCCAGGGAACGATCAAAGCGTAGACTGTATAAGACATTACTCCCATGGAGGAAAGTGTGCATGGTGATTGTTGTATTCAATGCCGATGTAATTTCTGTGTTTCATCAACACTCTGATAGTCCACAGCTTACAGAATGCCTCCAGATGTGCATCGAAAACTACTACTGGTCTTCCAGGGGACGATCAGATCGTAGGCTGTTTGAGACATTACTCTTATGGAGGAAAATAGCGCATGGTGACTGTTGTATTCAATCCCGATGCAATTTCTGTGTTTCATCAACACTTTGAAGTTCCACAGATTACCGAAAGCCTCCAGATGTACATCGGAAGCTACTAATGGTCTTCCAGGGAACGATGTAATCGTAGACTGTTTGAGACATTACTCCCATGGAGAAAAGTGCGCATGGTGACTATTGTACTCAATCCCGATGAAATTTGTGTGTTTCGTCAATACTTTGAGGGTCCACAGATTACAGAATGCCTCCAGATGTGAACGGAAACTACTACTGGTCCTCCAGTCAACGATCAAAGCGTAGACTGTTTGAGACATTACTTCCATGGAGGAAAGTGCGCATGGTGACTGTTGTATTCAATCCCGACGCAATTTCTGTGTTTAATCAACACTCTGATAGTCCACAGATTACAAAATGCCTCCAGATGTGCATCGTAAACTACTACTGGTCTTCCAGGGAACGATCAGATCGTAGACTGTTTGAGACCTTACTCCCATGGAGGAAAGTGCGCATGGTGGCTGTTGTATTAATCGCGATGCAATTTCTGAGTTTGATCAACACTTTGAAGGTAAACAGATTACAGAATGCCTCCAGATGTGCATCGGAAACTACAAGTGGTCATCCAGGGAACGATCAAAGCGTAGACTGTTTGAGACATTAATCCCATGGAGGAAAGTGCGCATGGTGACTGTTGTATTCAATCCCGACGCAACTTTTGTGTTTAATCAACACTCTGATAGTCCACAGATTACAGAATGCCTCCAGATGTGCATCGTAAACTACTACTGGTCTTCCTGGGAACGATCAGATCGTAGACTCTTTGAGACCTTACTCCCATGGAGGAAAGTGCGCATGGTGGCTGTTGTATTCAATCCCGATGCAGTTTTGTGTTTCACCAACACTCTGATAGTCCACAGATTACAGAATGCCTCCAGATGTGCATCGGAAACTACTACCGGTCTTCCAGGAAACGATCAAAGCGTAGACAGTTTGAGACGTTACTCCCATGGAGGGAAGTGAGTATGGTGACTGTTGTATTCAATGCCGATGCAATTTCTGTGTTTCATCAACACTTTGAAGGTCCAAAGATTACAGAATGCCTCCAGATGTGCATCGGAAACTACTACTGGTCTTCCAGGAAACGATCAAAACGTAGACAGTTTGAGACATTACTCCTATGGAGGAAATTGCACATAGTGAATGTTGTATCCAATCCCGATGCAATTTCTGTGTTTCATCAACACTCTGATAGTCCACAGATTACTGAATGCCTCCAGATGTGCATCGGAAACTACTACTGGTCTTCCGTGGAACGATCAATGCGTTGACTGTTTGAGACATTACTGCCATGGAGGAAAGTGCGCATGGTGACTGTTGTATTCAATCCCGATGCAATTTCTGTGTTTCATCAACACTTTGAAGGTCCACAGATTACAGAACGCCTCCAGATGTGCATTTGAAACTGAAACAGGTCTTTCAGTGAACGATCAAAGCGTAGACTGTTTGAGACATTACTCCCATGGAGGAACGTGCGCATGGTGACTTTTGTATTCAATCCCGATGCAATTTCTTTGTATCATGAACACTCTGATTGTCCACAGATTACAGAATGCCTCCAGATGTGCATCGGAAACTACAAGTGGTCATCCAGGGAACGATCAAAGCGTAGACTGTTTGAGACATTAATCCCATGGAGGAAAGTGCGCATGGTGACTGTTGTATTCAATCCCGACGCAACTTTTGTGTTTAATCAACACTCTGATAGTCCACAGATTACAGAATGCCTCCAGATGTGCATCGTAAACTACTACTGGTCTTCCTGGGAACGATCAGATCGTAGACTCTTTGAGACCTTACTCCCATGGAGGAAAGTGCGCATGGTGGCTGTTGTATTCAATCCCGATGCAGTTTTGTGTTTCACCAACCCTCTGATAGTCCACAGATTACAGAATGCCTCCAGATGTGCATCGGAAACTACTACCGGTCTTCCAGGAAACGATCAAAGCGTAGACAGTTTGAGACGTTACTCCCATGGAGGGAAGTGAGTATGGTGACTGTTGTATTCAATGCCGATGCAATTTCTGTGTTTCATCAACACTTTGAAGGTCCAAAGATTACAGAATGCCTCCAGATGTGCATCGGAAACTACTACTGGTCTTCCAGGAAACGATCAAAGCGTAGACAGTTTGAGACATTACTCCTATGGAGGAAATTGCACATAGTGAATGTTGTATCCAATCCCGATGCAATTTCTGTGTTTCATCAACACTCTGATAGTCCACAGATTACAGAATGCCTCCAGATGTGCATCGGAGACTACTACTGGTCTTCCAGGGAACGATCAAAGCGTAGACTGTTTGAGACATTACTCCCATTGAGGAAAGTGCGCATGATGATTGTTGTATTCAATCCCGATGCAATTTCTGTGTTTCTACAACACTCTGATAGTCCACAGATTGCAGAGTGCCTCCAGATGTTCATTGGAAACTACTACTGGTCTTCCAGGGAACGATCAAAGCGTAGACTGTTTGAGACATTAATCCCATGGAGGAAAGTGCGCATGATGACTGTTGTATTCAATCCCGATGCAATTTCTGTGTTTCATCAACACTTTGAAAGTCCACAGAATACAGAATGCCTCCACATGTGCATCGGAACCTACTACTGGACTTCCAGGGCATGACCAAAGCGTAGACTGTTTCAGACATTACTCTCATGGAGGAAAGTGCGCATGGTGACTGTTGTATTCAATCCCGATGCAATTCTGTGTTTCAACAACACTCTGATAGTCCACAGATTACAGAATGCCTCCAGATGTGCATCGGAAACTACTACTGGTCTTCCAATGAACGATCAAAGCGATGACTGTTTGAGACATTACTCCTGTGGAGGATAATTGCGCATGGTGACTGTTGTATTCAATCCTGAATCAATTTCTGTGTTTCATCAACACTTTGAAGGTCCACAGATTGCAGAATGCCTCCAGATGTGCATCGGAAACTACTGCTGGTCTTCCAGGGAACGATCAAATCGTAAACAATTTGAGACATAAATCCCATGGAGGAAAGTGCGCATGGTGACTGTTGTATTCAATCCCGATGCAATTTCTGTGTTTCATCAATACTCTAATGTTCCACAGATTACAGTATGCCTCCAGATGTGCATCGGGAACTACTACTGGTCCTCCAGGGAACGATCAAAGCGTAGGCTGTTTATGACATTACTCCCATGGAGGAAAGTGCTCATGGTGACTGTTGTATTCAATCCTGATGCAATATCTGCGTTTCATCAACACTCTGATGGTCCACAGATTATAGAATGCATCCAGATGTGCATCGGAATCAACTACTGGCCTTCCAGGGAACGATCAAAGCGAAGACTCTTTGAGACAATACTCCCATGGGAGAAAGTGTTCATGGTGACTGTTGTAATCAATCCCGATGCAATTTCGTTGTATCATCAACACTCTGATACTCCACAGATTACAGAATGCCTCCAGATGTGCATCGGAAACTACTACTGCCCTTCCAGGGAACGGTCAAAGCGTAGACTGTTTAAGACATTCCTCCCATGGGGGAAAGTGCTCATGGTGACCGTTGTATTCAATCCCGATGCAATTTCTGTGTTTCATAAACACTCTGATAGTCCACAGATTACAGAATGCCTCCAGATGTGTATCGGAATCTACTACTTGTCTTCCAGGGAACGATCAAAGCGTAGACTGTATAAGACATTACTCCCATGGAGGAAAGTGTGCATGGTGATTGTTGTATTCAATGCCGATGTAATTTCTGTGTTTCATCAACACTCTGATAGTCCACAGCTTACAGAATGCCTCCAGATGTGCATCGAAAACTACTACTGGTCTTCCAGCGGACGATCAGATCGTAGGCTGTTTGAGACATTACTCTTATGGAGGAAAATAGCGCATGGTGACTGTTGTATTCTATCCCGATGCAATTTCTGTGTTTCATCAACACTTTGAAGTTCCACAGATTACAGAAAGCCTCCAGATGTACATCGGAAGCTACTAATGGTCTTCCAGGGAACGATGTAATCGTAGACTGTTTGAGACATTACTCCCATGGAGGAAAGTGCGCATGGTGACTATTGTACTCAATCCCGATGAAATTTGTGTGTTTCGTCAATACTTTGAGGGTCCACAGATTACAGAATGCCTCCAGATGTGAAACGGAAACTACTACTGGTTTTCCAGGAAACGATCAAAGCGTAGACTGATTGAAACATTACTCCCATAGAGGAAAGTGCACATGGTGACTGTTGTATTCAATCCCGATGCAATTTCTCTGTTTCAACAACACTCTGATTGTCCACAGATTACAGAATGCCTCCAGATGTGCATCGGAAACTACTACTGGTCTTCCGTGGAACGATCAATGCGTTGACTGTTTGAGACATTACTGCCATGGAGGAAAGTGCGCATGGTGACTGTTGTATTCAATCCCGATGCAATTTCTGTGTTTCATCAACACTTTGAAGGTCCACAGATTACAGAACGAATCCAGATGTGCATTTGAAACTGAAACAGGTCTTTCAGTGAACGATCAAAGCGTAGACTGTTTGAGACATTACTCCCATGGAGGAACGTGCGCATGGTGACTGTTGTATTCAATCCCGACGCAATTTCTGTGTTTAATCAACACTCTGATAGTCCACAGATTACAAAATGCCTCCAGATGTGCATCGTAAACTTCTACTGGTCTTCCAGGGAACGATCAGATCGTAGACTGTTTGAGACCTTACTCCCATGGAGGAAAGTGCGCATGGTGGCTGTTGTATTAATCGCGATGCAATTTCTGAGTTTGATCAACACTTTGAAGGTAAACAGATTACAGAATGCCTCCAGATGTGAAACGGAAACTACTACTGGTTTTCCAGGAAACGATCAAAGCGTAGACTGATTGAAACATTACTCCCACAGAGGAAAGTGCACATGGTGACTGTTGTATTCAATCCCGATGCAATTTCTCTGTTTCAACAACACTCTGATTGTCCACAGATTACAGAATGCCTCCAGATGTGCATCGGAAACTACTACTGGTCTTCCGTGGAACGATCAATGCGTTGACTGTTTGAGACATTACTGCCATGGAGGAAAGTGCGCATGGTGACTGTTGTATTCAATCCCGATGCAATTTCTGTGTTTCATCAACACTTTGAAGGTCCACAGATTACAGAACGCCTCCAGATGTGCATTTGAAACTGAAACAGGTCTTTCAGTGAACGATCAAAGCGTAGACTGTTTGAGACATTACTCCCATGGAGGAACGTGCGCATGGTGACTTTTGTATTCAATCCCGATGCAATTTCTTTGTTTCATGAACACTCTGATTGTCCAGAGATTACAGAATGCCTCCAGATGTGCATCGGAAACTACAAGTGGTCATCCAGGGAACGATCAAAGCGTAGACTGTTTGAGACATTAATCCCATGGAGGAAAGTGCGCATGGTGACTGTTGTATTCAATCCCGACGCAATTTCTGTGTTTAATCAACACTCTGATAGTCCACAGATTACAAAATGCCTCCAGATGTGCATCGTAAACTACTACTGGTCTTCCAGGGAACGATCAGATCGTAGACTGTTTGAGACCTTACTCCCATGGAGGAAAGTGCGCATGGTGGCTGTTGTATTAATCGCGATGCAATTTCTGAGTTTGATCAACACTTTGAAGGTAAACAGATTACAGAATGCCTCCAGATGTGAAACGGAAACTACTACTGGTTTTCCAGGAAACGATCAAAGCGTAGACTGATTGAAACATTACTCCCATAGAGGAAAGTGCACATGGTGACTGTTGTATTCAATCCCGATGCAATTTCTCTGTTTCAACAACACTCTGATTGTCCACAGATTACATAATGCCTCCAGATGTGCATCGGAAACTACTACTGGTCTTCCGTGGAACGATCAATGCGTTGACTGTTTGAGACATTACTGCCATGGAGGAAAGTGCGCATGGTGACTGTTGTATTCAATCCCGATGCAATTTCTGTGTTTCATCAACACTTTGGAGGTCCACAGATTACAGAACGCCTCCAGATGTGCATTTGAAACTGAAACAGGTCTTTCAGTGAACGATCAAAGCGTAGACTGTTTGAGACATTACTCCCATGGAGGAACGTGCGCATGGTGACTTTTGTATTCAATCCCGATGCAATTTCTTTGTTTCATGAACACTCTGATTGTCCACAGATTACAGAATGCCTCCAGATGTGCATCGGAAACTACAAGTGGTCATCCAGGGAACGATCAAAGCGTAGACTGTTTGAGACATTAATCCCATGGAGGAAAGTGCGCATGGTGACTGTTGTATTCAATCCCGACGCAACTTTTGTGTTTAATCAACACTCTGATAGTCCACAGATTACAGAATGCCTCCAGATGTGCATCGTAAACTACTACTGGTCTTCCTGGGAACGATCAGATCGTAGACTCTTTGAGACCTTACTCCCATGGAGGAAAGTGCGCATGGTGGCTGTTGTATTCAATCCCGATGCAGTTTTGTGTTTCACCAACACTCTGATAGTCCACAGATTACAGAATGCCTCCAGATGTGCATCGGAAACTACTACCGGTCTTCCAGGAAACGATCAAAGCGTAGACAGTTTGAGACGTTACTCCCATGGAGGGAAGTGAGTATGGTGACTGTTGTATTCAATGCCGATGCAATTTCTGTGTTTCATCAACACTTTGAAGGTCCAAAGATTACAGAATGCCTCCAGATGTGCATCGGAAACTACTACTGGTCTTCCAGGAAACGATCAAAGCGTAGACAGGTTGAGACATTACTCCTATGGAGGAAATTGCACATAGTGAATGTTGTATCCAATCCCGATGCAATTTCTGTGTTTCATCAACACTCTGATAGTCCACAGATTACAGAATGCCTCCAGATGTGCATCGGAAACTACTACTTGTCTTCCAGGGAACGATCAAAGCGTAGACTGTTTGAGACATTACTCCCATTGAGGAAAGTGCGCATGATGATTGTTGTATTCAATCCCGATGCAATTTCTGTGTTTCTACAACACTCTGATAGTCCACAGATTGCAGAGTGCCTCCAGATGTTCATCGGAAACTACTACTGGTCTTCCAGGGAACGATCAAAGCGTAGACTGTTTGAGACATTAATCCCATGGAGGAAAGTGCGCATGATGACTGTTGTATTCAATCCCGATGCAATTTCTGTGTTTCATCAACACTTTGAAAGTCCACAGAATACAGTATGCCTCCACATGTGCATCGGAACCTACTACTGGACTTCCAGGGCATGACCAAAGCGTAGACTGTTTCAGACATTACTCCCATGGAGGAAAGTGCGCATGGTGACTGTTGTATTCAATCGCGATGCAGTTTCTGTGTTTCACCAACTCTCTGATAGTCCACAGATTACAGAATGCCTCCAGATGTGCATCGGAAACTACTGCTGGTCTTCCAGGTAACGACCAAAGCGTAGACAGTTTGAGACGTTACTCCCATGGAGGGAAGTGAGCATGGTGACTGTTGTATTCAGTCCCGATGCAATTTCTGTGTTTCATCAACACTTTGAAGGTCCAAAGATTACAGAATGCCTCCAGATCTGCATCGGAAACTACTACTGGTCTTCCAGGAAACGATCAAAGCGTAGACAGTTTGAGACATTACTCCCATGGAGGAAATTGCACATGGTGACTGATGTATCCAATCCCGATGCAATTTTTGTGTTTCATCAACACTCTGATAGTCCACAGGTTACAGAATGCCTCCAGATGTGCATCGGAAACTGCTACTGGTCTTCCAGGGAACGATCAAAGCGTAGACTGTTTGAGACATTACTCCCATTGAGGAAAGTGCGCATGATGATTGTTGTATTCAATCCCGATGCAATTTTTATGTTTCTACAACACTCTGATAGTCCACAGATTGCAGAATGCCTCCAGATGTTCATCGGAAACTACTACTGGTCTTCCAGGGAACGATCAAAACGTAGACTGTTTGAGACATTAATCCAATGGAGGAAAGTGCGCATGATGACTGTTCTATTCAATCCCGAGGCAATTTCTGTGTTTCTACAACACTCTGATAGTCCACAGATTGCAGAGTGCCTCCAGATGTTCATCGGAAACTACTACTGGTCTTCCAGGGAACGATCAAAGCGTAGACTGTTTGAGACATTAATCCCATGGAGGAAAGTGCGCATGATGACTGTTGTATTCAATCCCGATGCAATTTCTGTGTTTCATCAACACTTTGAAAGTCCACAGAATACAGAATGCCTCCAGATGTGCATCGGAACCTACTACTGGACTTCCAGGGCATGACCAAATCGTAGACTGTTTCAGACATTACTCCCATGGAGGAAACTGCGCATGGTGACTGTTGTATTCAATCCAGATGCAATTTCTGTTTTTCAACAACACTCTGATAGTCCACAGATTACAGAATGCCTCCAGATGTGCATCAGAAACTACTACTGGTCTTCCAGGGAACGAACAAAGCATAGACTGTAAGCGACATTACACCCATGGAGGAAAATCGCGCATGTTCACTGTCGTATGCAATCCCGATGCAATTTCTGTGTTTCATCAACACTTTGAAGGTAAACAGATTACAGAATGCCTCCAGATGTGAATCGGAAGCTACTACTGGATTTCCAGGAAACGATCAAAGCGGAGACTGTTTGAAACATTACTCCCATGGAGGAAAGTGCACATGGTGACTGTTGTATCCAATCCCGATGCAATTTCTGTGTTTGAACAACACTCTGACAGTTTAGAGATTACAGAATGAATCCAGATGTGCATCGGAAACTACTACTGGTCTTCCAGGGAATGATCAAAGCGTAGACTGTGTGAGACACTTCTCCCATGGAGGAAAGTGCGCATGATAACTGTTGTATTCAATCCCGATGCAATTTCTGTGTTTCATCAACACTCAGAGAGTCCACAGGTTACAGAATTCTTCCAGATGTGCATCGGAAGCTTCTACTCGTCTTCCAGGAACGATCAAAGCGTAGACTGTTTGAGACATTACACCCAAGGAGGAAAGTGCGCATGGTGCCTGTTGTATTAAATCCCGAGGCAATTTCTGTGTTTCATCAGCACTCTGATAGTCCACAGATAACAGAATGACACCAGATGTGCATCGGAAACTGCTACTGGTCTTCCAGGCAACGATCAAAGCGTAGACTGTTTGAGACATTACTGCCATGGAGGAAAGTGCGCATGGTGACTGTTGTATTCAATCCCGATGCAATTCTGTGTTTCAACAACACTCTGATAGTCCACAGATTACAGAATGCCTCCAGATGTGCATCGGAAACTACTACTGGTCTTCCAATGAACGATCAAAGCGTTGACTGTTTGAGACATTACTCCTGTGGAGGATAATTGTGCATGGTGACTGTTGTATTCAATCCTGAATCAATTCTGTGTTTCATCAACACTTTGAAGGTCCACAGATTGCAGAATGCCTCCAGATGTGCATCGGAAACTACTACTGGTCTTCCAGGGAACGATCAAATCGTAAACAATTTGAGACATAAATCCCATGGAGGAAAGTGCGCATGGTGACTGTTGTATTCAATCCCGATGCAATTTCTGTGTCTCATCAATACTCTAATGTTCCACAGATTACAGTATGCCTCCAGATGTGCATCGGAAACTACTACTGGTCCTCCAGGGAACGATCAAAGCGTACTGTTTATGACATTACTCCCATGGAGGAAAGTGCTCATGGTGACTGATGTATTCAATCCTGATGCAATATCTGCGTTTCATCAACACTCTGATTGTCCACAGATTATAGAATGCATCCAGATGTGCATCGGAATCAACTACTGGCCTTCCAGGGAACGATCAAAGCGTAGACTCTTTGAGACAATACTCCCATGGGAGAAAGTGCTCATGGTGACTGTTGTAATCAATCCCGATGCAATTTCGTTGTATCATCAACACTCTGATACTCCACAGATTACAGAATGCCTCCAGATGTGCATCGGAAACTACTACTGGCCTTCCAGGGAATGATCAAAGCGTAGACTGTTTAAGACATTCCTCCCATGGGGGAAAGTGCTCATGGTGACCGTTGTATTCAATCCCGATGCAATTTCTGTGTTTCATAAACACTCTGATAGTCCACAGATTACAGAATGCCTCCAGATGTGTATCGGAAACTACTACTTGTCTTCCAGGGAACGATCAAAGCGTAGACTGTATAAGACATTACTCCCATGGAGGAAAGTGTGCATGGTGATTGTTGTATTCAATGCCGATGTAATTTCTGTGTTTCATCAACACTCTGATAGTCCACAGCTTACAGAATGCCTCTAGATGTGCATCGAAAACTACTACTGGTCTTCCAGGGGACGATCAGATCGTAGGCTGTTTGAGACATTACTCTTATGGAGGAAAATAGCGAATGGTGACTGTTGTATTCAATCCCGATGCAATTTCTGTGTTTCATCAACACTTTGAAGTTCCACAGATTACAGAAAGCCTCCAGATGTACATCGGAAGCTACTAATGGTCTTCCAGGGAACGATGTAATCGTAGACTGTTTGAGACATTACTCCCATGGAGGAATGTGCGCATGGTGACTATTGTACTCAATCCCGATGAAATTTGTGTGTTTCGTCAATACTTTGAGTGTCCACAGGTTACAGAATGCCTCCAGATGTGAACGGAAACTACTACTGGTCCTCCAGTCAACGATCAAAGCGTAGACTGTTTGAGACATTACTTCCATGGAGGAAAGTGCGCATGGTGACTGTTGTATTCAATCCCGACGCAATTTCTGTGTTTAATCAACACTCTGATAGTCCACAGATTACAAAATGCCTCCAGATGTGCATCGTAAACTACTACTGGTCTTCCAGGGTACGATCAGATCGTAGACTGTTTGAGACCTTACTCCCATGGAGGAAAGTGCGCATGGTGGCTGTTGTATTAATCGCGATGCAATTTCTGAGTTTGATCAACACTTTGAAGGTAAACAGATTACAGAATGCCTCCATATGTGAAACGGAAACTACTACTGGTTTTCCAGGAAACGATCAAAGCGTAGACTGATTGAAACATTACTCCCATAGAGGAAAGTGCACATGGTGACTGTTGTATTCAATCCCGATGCAATTTCTCTGTTTCAACAACACTCTGATTGTCCACAGATTACAGAATGCCTCCAGATGTGCATCGGAAACTACTACTGGTCTTCCGTGGAACGATCAATGCGTTGACTGTTTGAGACATTACTGCCATGGAGGAAAGTGCGCATGGTGACTGTTGTATTCAATCCCGATGCAATTTCTGTGTTTCATCAACACTTTGAAGGTCCACAGATTACAGAACGCCTCCAGATGTGCATTTGAAACTTAAACAGGTCTTTCAGTGAACGATCAAAGCGTAGACTGTTTGAGACATTACTCCCATGGAGGAACATGCGCATGGTGACTTTTGTATTCAATCCCGATGCAATTTCTATGTTTCATGAACACTCTGATTGTCCACAGATTACAGAATGCCTCCAGATGTGCATCGGAAACTACAAGTGGTCATCCAGGGAACGATCAAAGCGTAGACTGTTTGAGACATTAATCCCATGGAGGAAAGTGCGCATGGTGACTGTTGTATTCAATCCCGACGCAACTTTTGTGTTTAATCAACACTCTGATAGTCCACAGATTACAGAATGCCTCCAGATGTGCATCGTAAACTACTACTGGTCTTCCTGGGAACGATCAGATCGTAGACTCTTTGAGACCTTACTCCCATGGAGGAAAGTGCGCATGGTGGGTGTTGTATTCAATCCCGATGCAGTTTTGTGTTTCACCAACACTCTGATAGTCCACAGATTACAGAATGCCTCCAGATGTGCATCGGAAACTACTACCGGTCTTCCAGGAAACGATCAAATCGTAGACAGTTTGAGACGTTACTCCCATGGAGGGAAGTGAGTATGGTGACTGTTGTATTCAATGCCGATGCAATTTCTGTGTTTCATCAACACTTTGAAGGTCCAAAGATTACAGAATGCCTCCAGATGTGCATCGGAAACTACTACTGGTCTTCCAGGAAACGATCAAAGCGTAGACAGTTTGAGACATTACTCCTATGGAGGAAATTGCACATAGTGAATGTTGTATCCAATCCCGATGCAATTTCTGTGTTTCATCAACACTCTGATAGTCCACAGATTACAGAATGCCTCCAGATGTGCATCGGAAACTGCTACTGGTCTTCCAGGGAACGATCAAAGCGTAGACTGTTTGAGACATTACTCCCATTGAGGAAAGTGCGCATGATGATTGTTGTATTCAATCCCGATGCAATTTCTGTGTTTCTACAACACTCTGATAGTCCACAGATTGCAGAGTGCCTCCAGATGTTCATCGGAAACTACTACTGGTCTTCCAGGGAACGATCAAAGCGTAGACTGTTTGAGACATTAATCCCATGGAGGAAAGTGCGCATGATGACTGTTGTATTCAATCCCGATGCAATTTCTGTGTTTCATCAACACTTTGAAAGTCCACAGAATACAGAATGCCTCCAGATGTGCATCGGAACCTACTACTGGACTTCCAGGGCATGACCAAAGCGTAGACTGTTTCAGACATTACTCCCATGGAGGAAAGTGCGCATGGTGACTGTTGTATTCAATCGCGATGCAGTTTCTGTGTTTCACCAACTCTCTGATAGTCCACAGATTACAGAAAGCCTCCAGATGTATATCGGAAGCTACTAATGGTCTTCCAGGGAACGATGTAATCGTAGACTGTTTGAGACATTACTCCCATGGAGGAAAGTGCGCATGGTGACTGTTGTATTCAATCCCGACGCAATTTCTGTGTTTAATCAACACTCTGATAGTCCACAGATTACAAAATGCCTCCAGATGTGCATCGTAAACTACTACTGGTCTTCCAGGGAACGATCAGATCGTAGACTGTTTGAGACCTTACTCCCATGGAAGAAAGTGCGCATGGTGGCTGTTGTATTAATCGCGATGCAATTTCTGAGTTTGATCAACACTTTGAAGGTAAACAGATTACAGAATGCCTCCAGATGTGAAACGGAAACTACTACTGGTTTTCCAGGAAACGATCAAAGCGTAGACTGATTGAAACATTACTCCCATAGGGGAAAGTGCACATGGTGACTGTTGTATTCAATCCCGATGCAATATCTGTGTTTGAACAACACTCTGAAAGTTTACAGATTACAGAATGCCTCCAGATGTGCATCGGAAACTACTAATGGTCTTCCAGGGAACGATCAAAGCGTAGACTGTTTGAGACGTTACTCCCATGGAGGAAAGTGCGCATGGTGACTGTTGTATTCAATCCCGATGCAGTTTCTGTGTTTCACCAACACTCTGATAGTCCACAGATTACAGAATGCCTCCAGATGTGCATCGGAAACTACTACTGGTCTTCCAGGAAACGATCAAAGCGTAGACAGTTTGAGACGTTACTCCCATGGAGGGAAGTGAGTATGGTGACTGTTGTATTCAATCCCGCTGCAATTTCTGTGTTTCATCAACACTTTGAAGGTCCAAAGATTACAGAATGCCTCCAGATGTGCATCGGAAACTACTACTGGTCTTCCAGGGAACGATCAAAACGTAGACTGTTTGAGACATTAATCCCATGGAGGAAAGTGCGCATGATGACTGTTGTATTCAATCCCGATGCATTTTCTGTGTTTCATCAACACTTTGAAAGCCCACAGAATACAGAATGCGTCCATATGTTCATCGGAACCTACTACTGGACTTCCAGGGCATGATCAAAGCGTAGACTGTTTCAGACATTACTCCCATGGAGGAAACTGCACATGGTGACTGTTGTATTCAATCCCGATGCAATATCTGTGTTTGAACAACACTCTGAAAGTTTACAGATTACAGAATGCCTCCAGATGTGCATCGGAAACTACTAATGGTCTTCCAGGGAACGATCAAAGCGTAGACTGTTTGAGACGTTACTCCCATGGAGGAAAGTGCGCATGGTGACTGTTGTATTCAATCCCGATGCAGTTTCTGTGTTTCACCAACACTCTGATAGTCCACAGATTACAGAATGCCTCCAGATGTGCATCGGAAACTACTACTGGTCTTCCAGGAAACGATCAAAGCGTAGACAGTTTGAGACGTTACTCCCATGGAGGGAAGTGAGTATGGTGACTGTTGTATTCAATCCCGCTGCAATTTCTGTGTTTCATCAACACTCTGATAGTCCACAGATTACAGAATGCCCCCAGATGTGCATTGGAAACTACTACTGGTCTTCCAGGGAACGATCAAATCGTAGACTGTTTGAGACCTTACTCCCATGGAGGAAAGTGCGCATGGTGGCTGTTGTATTAATCCCGATGAAATTTCTCTGTTTAATCAACACTTTGAAGGTAAACAGATTACAGAATGCCTCCAGATGTGAATCGGAAGCTACTACTGGATTTCCAGGAAACGATCAAAGCGGAGACTGTTTGAAACATTACTCCCATGGAGGAAAGTGCACATGGTGACTGTTGAATCCAATCCCGATGCAATTTCTGTGTTTGAACAACACTCTGACAGTTTACAGATTACAGAATGCCTCCAGATGTGCATCGGAAACTAAAACACGTCTTTCAGTGAACGATCAAAGCGTAGACTGTTTGAGACATTACTCCCATGGAGGAACGTGCGCATGGTGACTTTTGTATTCAATCCCGATGCAATTTCTGTGTTTCATCAACACTTTGAAAGTCCAAAGATTACAGAATGCCTCCAGATCTGCATCAGAAACTACTACTGGTCTTCCAGGAAACGATCAAAGCGTAGACAGTTTTAGACATTACTCCCATGGAGGAAATTGCACATGGTGACTGTTGTATCCAATCCCGATGCAATTTATGTGTTTCATCAACACTCTGATAGTCCACAGGTTACAGAATGCCTCCAGATGTGCATCGGAAACTACTACTGGTCTTCCAGGGAACGATCGAAGCGTAGACTGTTTGAGACATTACTCCCATTGAGGAAAGTGCGTATGATGATTGTTGTATTCGATCCCGATGCAATTTCTATGTTTCTCCAACACTGTCATAGTCCACAGATTGCAGAATGCCTCCAGATGTTCATCGGAAACTACTACAGGTCTTCCAGGGAACGGTCATAGCGTAGACTGTTTGAGACATTAATCCAATGGAGGAAAGTGCGCATGATGACTGTTGTATTCAATCCGGATGCAATTTCTGTGTTTCATCAACACTTTGAAAGTCCACAGAATACAGAATGCCTCCAGATGTGCTACGGAAACTACTACTGGTCTTCCAGGGAATGATCAAAGCGTAGACTCTGTGAGACACTACTCCCATGGAGGAAAGTGCGCATGATAACTGTTGTATTCAATTCAGATGCAATTTCTGTGTTTCATCAACACCCAGAGAGTCCACAGGTTACAGAATGCTTCCAGATGTGCTTCGGAAACTTCTACTCGTCTTCCATTAAAGATCAAAGCGTAGACTGTTTGAGACATTACACCCAAGGAGGAAACAGCGCATGGTGCCTGTTGTATTAAATCCCGAGGCAATTTCTGTGTTTCCTCAGCACTCTGATAGTCCACAGATTACAGAATGACACCAGATGTGCATCGGAAACTACTACTGGTCTTCTAGGGAACGATCAAAGCGTAGACTGTTTGAGACATTACTCCTATGGAGGAAAGTGCGCATGGTGACTGTTGTATTCAATCACGATGCAATATCTGTGTTTCATGAACACTTTGAAGGTCCACAGATTACAGAATGCCTCCAGATGTGCATCGGAAACTACTACAGGCCTTCCAGGCAACGATCAAAGCGTAGACTGTTTGAGACATTACTGCCATGGAGGAAAGTGCGCATGGTGACTGTTGTATTCAATCCCGATGCAATTCTAGTTTCAACAACACTCTGATAGTCCACAGATTACAGAATGCCTCCAGATGTGCATCGGAAACTACTACTGGTCTTCCAATGAACGATCAAAGCGTTGACTGTCTGAGACATTACTCCCGTGGAGGATAATTGCGCATGGTGACTGTTGTATTCAATCCTGATCAATTTCTGTGTTTCATCAACACTTCGAAGGTCCACAGATTACAGAATGCCTCCAGATGTGCATCGGAAACTACTACTGGTCTTCCAGGGAACGATCAAATCGCAGACTGTTTGAGACATTACTCCCATGGAGGAAAGTGCCCTTGGTGACTGTTGTATTCAATCCCGATGCAATTTCTGTGTTTCATCAACACTTTGAAGGTCCACAGATTACAGAATATCTCCGGATGTGCTTCGGAAACTACTACTGGTCTTCCAGGGAACGATCAAATCGTAAACAATTTGAGACATAAATCCCATGGAGGAAAGTGCGCATGGTGTCTGTTGTATTCAATCCCGATGCAATTTCTGTGTTTCATCAATACTCTAATGTTCCACAGATTACAGTATGCCTCCAGATGTGCATCGGAAACTACTACTGGTACTCCAGGGAACGATCAAAGCGTAGACTGTTTATGACATTACTCCCATGAAGGAAAGTGCTCATGGTGACTGTTGTATTCAATCCTGATGCAATATCTGCGTTTCATCAACACTCTGATTGTCCACAGATTATAGAATGCACCCAGATGTGCATCGGAATCAACTACTGGCCTTCCAGGAAACGATCAAAGCGTAGACTCTTTGAGACAATACTCCCATGGGAGAAAGTGTTCATGGTGACTGTTGTATTCAATCCCGATGCAATTTCAGTGTATCATCAACACTCTGATACTCCACAGATTACAGAATGCCTCCAGATGTGCATCCGAAACCACTACTGGCCTTCCAGGGAACGATCAAAGCGTAGACTGTTTAAGACATTCCTCCCATGGGGGAAAGTGCTCATGGTGACCGTTGTATTCAATCCCGATGCAATATCTGTGTTTCATCAACACTCTGATAGTCCACAGATTACAGAATGAAACCAGATGTGTATCGGAAACTACTACTTGTCTTCCAGGGAACGATCAAAGCGTAGACTGTATAAAACATTACTCCCATGGAGGAAAGTGCGCATGGTGACTGTTGTTTCAATCCCGATGCAATTTCTGTGTTTCAACAACACTCTGATAGTCCACAGATTACATAATGCATCCAGCTGAGCATCGGAAACTGCTACTGCTCTTCCGGGGAACGTTCAAAGCGTAGACTGTATAAGACATTACTCCCATGGAGGAAAGTGCGCATGGTGACTGTTGTTTCAATCCCGATACTATTTCTGTGTTTCATCAACACTTTGAAGGTCCACAGGTTACAGAATGCCTCCAGATGTGCATCGGAAGCTACAACTTGTCTTCCAGGGAACGATCCAAGCGTAGATTGTTTGAGACATTACTCCCATGGAGGAAAGTGTGCATGGTGATTGTTGTATTCAATGCCGATATAATTTCTGTGTTTCATCAACACTCTGATAGTCCACAGCTTACAGATTGCCTCCAGATGTGCATCGAAAACTACTACTGGTCTTCCAGGGGACGATCAAAGCGTAGACTGTTCCATACATTAATCCCATGGAGGAAAGTGCCAATGGTGACTGTTGTATTCAATCCCGATGCAGTTTCTGTGTTTCACCAACACTCTGATAGTCCACAGATTGCAGAATGCCTCCAGATGTGCGCGGAAACTACTACTGGTCTTCCAGGAAACGATCAAAGCATAGACAGTTTGAGACGTTACTCCCATGGAGGGAAGTGAGTATGGTAACTGTTGTATTCAATCCCGATGCAATTTCTGTGTTTCATCAACACTTTGAAGGTCCAAAGATTACAGAATGCCTCCAGATGTGCATCGGAAACTAATACTGGTCTTCCAGGAACGATCAAAGCGTAGACAGTTTGAGGCATTACTCCCATGGAGGAAATTGCACATCGTGAATGTTGTATCCAATCCCGATGCAATTTCTGTGTTTCATCAACACTCTGATAGTCCACAGATTACAGAGTGCCTCCGGATGTGCATCGGAAACTACTACTGGTCTTCCAGGGAACGATCAAAGCGTAGACTGTTTGAGACATTACTCCCATTGAGGAAAGTGCGCATGATGATTGTTGTATTCAATCCCGATGCAATTTCTATGTTTCTACAACACTCTGATAGTCCATAGATTGCAGAATGCCTCCAGATGTTCATCGGAAACTACTGCTGGTCTTCCAGGGAACGATCAAAGCGTAGACTGTTTGAGACATTAATCTAATGGAGGAAAGTGCGCATGATGACTGTTGTATTCAATCCGGATGCAATTTCTGTGTATCATCAACACTTTGAAAGTGCACAGAATACAGAATGCCTCCAGATGTGCATCGGAAACTACTACAGGTCTTCCAGGCAACGATCAAAGCGTAGACTGTTTGAGACATTACTGCCATGGAGGAAAGTGCGCATGGTGACTGTTGTATTCAATCCCGATGCAATTCTGTGTTTCAACAACACTCTGATAGTCCACAGATTACAGAATGCCTCCAGATGTGCATCGGAAACTACTACTGGTCTTCCAATGAACGATCAAAGCGTTGACTCTTTGAGACATTACTCCCGTGGAGGATAATTGCGCATGGTGACTGTTGTATTCAATCCAGAATCAATTTATGTGTTTCATCAACACTTTGAAGGTCCACAGCTTACAGAATGCCTCCAGATGTGCATCGGAAACTACTACTGGTCTTCCAGGGAACGATCAAATCGCAGACTGTTTGAGACATTACTCCCATGGAGGAATGTGCGTATTGTGACTGTTGGATTCAATCCCGTTGCAATTTCTGTGTTTCATCAACACTCTGATAGTCCACAGATTACACAATGCCTCCAGATGTGCATCGTAAACTACTACTGGTCTTCCTGGGAACGATCAAATCGTAGACTGTTTGAGACATTACTCCCATGGAGGAAAGTGCGCATGGTGACTGTTGTATTCAATCCCGATGCAATTTCTGTGTTTCATCAACACTTTGAAGGTCCACAGATTACTGAATATCTCCGGATGTGCTTCGGAAACTACTACTGGTCTTCCAGGGAACGATCAAATCGTAAACAATTTGAGACATAAATCCCATGGAGGAAAGTGCGCATGGTGACTGTTGTATTCAATCCCGATGCAATTTCTGTGTTTCATCACCTCTTTGAAGGTCCACAGATTACAGAACGCCTCCAGATGTGCATCGGAAACTGAAACTGGTCTTTCAGTGAACGATCAAAGCGTAGACTGTTTGAGACATTACTCCCATGGATTAACGTGCGCATGGTGACTTTTGTATTCAATCCCGATGCAATTTCTGTGTTTCATGAACACTCTGATTGTCCACAGAATACAGAATTCCTCCAGATGTGCATCGGAAACTACAAGTGGTCTTCCAGGGAACGATCAAAGCGTAGACTGTTCGAGACATTAATCCCATGGAGGAAAGTGCGCATGGTGACTGTTGTATTCAATCCCGACGCAATTTCATTGTTTAATCAACACTCTGATAGTCCACAGATTACAGAATGCCTCCAGATGTGCATCGTAAACTACTACTGGTCTTTCAGGGAACGATCAAAGCGTAGACTGTTTGAGACATTACTCCCATGGAGGAAAGTGCGCATGGTGACTGTTGTATTCAATCCCGATGCAGTTTCTGTGTTTCACCAACACTCTGATAGTCCAGAGATTGCAGAATGCCTCCAGATGTGCATCGGAAACTACTACTGGTCTTCCAGGAAACGATCAAAGCGTAGACAGTTTGAGACGTTACTCCCATTGAGGGAAGTGAGTATGGTAACAGTTGTATTCAATCCCGATGCAATTTCTGTGTTTCATCAACACTTTGAAGGTCCAAAGATTACAGAATGCCGCCAGATGTGCATCGGAAACTATTACTGGTCTTCCAGGAAACGATCAAAGTGTAGACAGTTTGAGACATTACTCCCATGGAGGAAATTGCACATAGTGACTGTTGTATCCAATTCCGATGCAATTTCTGTGTTTCATCAACACTCTGATAGTCCACAGATTACAGAGTGAGTCCAGATGTGCATCGGAAACTACTACTGGTCTTCCAGGGAACGATCAAAGCATAGACTGTTTGAGACATTACTCCCATTGAGGAAAGTGCGCATGATGATTGTTGTATTCAATCCCTATGCAATTTCTATGTTTCTACAACACTCTGATAGTCCACAGATTGCAGAATGCCTCCAGATGTTCATCGGAAACTACTACTGGTCTTCCAGGGAACGATCAAAGCGTAGACTGTTTGAGACATTAATCTAACGGAGGAAAGTGCGCATGATGACTGTTGTATTCAATCCGGATGCAATTTCTGTGTTTCATCAACACTTTGAAAGTCCACAGAATACAGAATGGCTCCAGATGTGCAACGGAAACTACTACTGGTCTTCCAGGGAATGAACAAAGCGTAGACTGTGTGAGACACTACTCCCATGGAGGAAAGTGGGCATGATAACTGTTGTATTCAATCCCATTGCAATTTCTGTGTTTCATCAAACTCAGAGAGTCCACAGATTGCAGAATGCTTCCAGATGTGCATCGGAAACTTCTACTCGTCTTCCAGGAACGATCAAAGCGTAGACTGTTTGAGACATTACACCCAAGGAGGAAAGTGCGCATGGTGACTGTTGTATTAAATCCCGAGGCAATTTCTGTGTTTCATCAGCACTCTGATAGTCCACAGATTACAGAATGACACCAGATGTGCATCGGAAACTACTACTGGTCTTCTAGGGAACGATCAAAGCGTAGACTGTTTGAGACATTACTCCTATGGAGGAAAGTGCGCATGGTGACTGTTGTATTCAATCACGATGCAATATCTGTGTTTCATGAACACTTTGAAGGTCCACAGATTACAGAATGCCTCCAGATGTGCATCGGAAACTACTACAGGTCTTCCAGGCAACGATCAAAGCGTAGACTGTTTGAGACATTACTGCCATGGAGGAAAGTGCGCATGGTGACTGTTGTATTCAATCCCGATGCAATTCTGTGTTTCAACAACACTCTGATAGTCCACAGATTACAGAATGCCTCCAGATGTGCATCGGAAACTACTACTGGTCTTCCTGGGAACGATCAAATCGTAGACTGTTTGAGACATTACTCCCATGGAGGAAAGTGCGCATGGTGACTGTTGTATTCAATCCCGATGCTATTTCTGTGTTTCATCAACACTTTGAAGGTCCACAGATTACTGAATATCTCCGGATGTGCTTCGGAAACTACTACTGGTCTTCCAGGGAACGATCAAATCGTAAACAATTTGAGACATAAATCCCATGGAGGAAAGTGCGCATGGTGACTCTTGTATTCAATCCCGATGCAATTTCTGTGTTTCGTCAATACTCTAATGTTCCACAGATTACAGTATGCCTCCAGATGTGCATCGGAAACTACTACTGGTCCTCCAGGGAACGATCAAAGCGTAGACTGTTTATTACTTTACTCCCATGGAGGAAAGTGCTCATGGTGACTGTTGTATTCAATCCTGATGCAATATCTGCGTTTCATTAACACTCTGATTGTCCACAGATTATTGAATGCCCCCAGATGTGCATCGGAATCAACTACTGGCCTTCCAGGGAACGATCAAAGCGTAGACTCTTTGAGACAATACTCGAATGGGAGAAAGTGCTCATGGTGACTGTTGTATTCAATCCCGATGCAATTTCTGTGTTTCGTCAATACTCTAATGTTCCACAGATTACAGTATGCCTCCAGATGTGCATCGGAAACTACTACTGGTCGTCCAGGGAACGATCAAAGCGTAGACTGTTTGAGACATTAATCCCATGGAGGAAAGTGCGCATGATGACTGTTGTATTCAATCCCGATGCAATTTCTGTGTTTCATCAACACTTTGAAGGTCCACAGAATACAGAATGCCTCCAGGTGTGCAACGGAAGCTACTACTGGTCTTCCAGGGAACGATCAAAGCGTAGACTGTGTGAGACATTACTCCCATGAAGGAAAGTGCGCATGATAACTGTTGTATTCAATAATGCTTCCAAATGTGCATCGGGAACTTCTACTGGTCTTCCAGGAACGATCAAAGCGTAGACTGTTTGAGACGTTACTACCATGGAGGAAAGTGCGCATGGTGACTGTTGTATTCAATCCCGATGCAGTTTCTATGTTTCACTAACACTCTGATAGTCCACAGATTACGGAATGCCTCCAGATGTGCATCGGAAACTACTACTGGTCTTCCAGGAAACGATCAAAGCGTAGACTGTTTGAGACATTACTCCTATAGCGGAAAGTGCGCATGTTGGCTGTTGTATTCATTCCCGAAGCAATTTCTGTATTTCAACAACACTCTGATAGTCCACAGATTACAGATTGCCTCCAGATGTGCATCGGAAACTACTAATGGTCTTCCAGGGAACGATCAAAGCGTAGACTGTTTGAGGCATTACTCCCATGGAGGAAAGTGCGCGTGGTGACTCTTGTATTCAATTGCGATGCAATTTCTGTGTTTCATCAACACTCTGATAGTGCACAGATTACAGAATGCCTCCAGATGTGCATCGGAAACTACTACTGGTTTTCCTGGTGACGATCAAATCGTAGACTGTTTGAGACATTACTCCCATGGAGGAAAATTGCGCATGGTGACTGTTGTATTCAATCAAGATGCAATATCTGTGTTTCATGAACACTTTGAAGGTCCACAGATTACAGAATGCCTCCAGATGTGCATCGGAAACTACTAATGGTCTTCCAGGGAACGATCAAACGTAGACTGTTTGCGTGAGACATTACTGGCATGGAGGAAAGTGCGGATGGTGGCTGTTGTATTCAATCCTGATGCAATTTCTGTAATTCATTAACACTCTGATAGTACACACATTACAGTATGCCACCAGATGTGCATCGGAAACTGCTACAGGTCTTCCAGGGAACGATCAAAACGTAGACTGTTTGAGACTTTACTCCCATTTTAGGAAGGTGCGCATGGTGACTGTTGTATTCAATCCCGATGCTATTTCTGTGTTTCATCAACACTCTGATGGTCCACAGATTACAGAATGAATCCAGATGTGCACCAGAAACTACTACTGGTATTCAAAGGTACGGTCAAAGCGTAGACTGTTTGAGACATTACTCCCGTGGAGGAAAGTGCGCATGGTGACTGTTGTATTCAATCCCGATGCAATTTCTGTGTTTCATCAACACTCTGATAGTCCACAGAATACAGAAGGCCATCAGATGTGCATCGGAAAGTACTGCTGGTCTTCCTGGGAACGGTCAAAGCGTAGACTGTTTGAGACATTACTCCGGTGGGAGGAAGTGCGCATGGTGACTGTTGTATTCAATCCCGATGCAATTTCTGTGTTTCATCAACACTCTGATAGCCAACAGATTACAGAATGCCTCCAGATGTGCATCGGAAACTACTACTGGTCTTCCAGGGAACGATCAAAGCGTAGACTGTTTGAGACATTTCTCCCATGGAGGAAAGTCCGCATGGTGACTGTTGTATTCAATACCGATAGAATTCCTGTGTTTCATAAACACTCTGATAGTCCACAGATTACAGAATGCCTCCAGATGTGCATCGGAAACTACTACCGGGCTTCCAGGAAACTCAAAGCGTAGACTGTTTGTGACATGACTCCCATGGAGGAAAGTGCGCATGGTGAATGTTGTATTCAATCCCGATGCGATTTCTGTGTTTCATCAACACTCTGATAGTCCACAGATAGCGGAATGCCACCAGATGTGCATCGGAAACTACTAGTGGTCTTCCAGGGGACGATCAAAGCGTAGACTGTTTGAGACATTACTCCCGTGGAGGAAAGTGCGCATGGTGACTGTTGTATTCAAGACCGATGCAATTTCTGTGTTTCATCAACACTCTGATAGTCCACAGATTACAGAATGCCACTAGACGTTCATCTGAAACTACTACTGGTCTTCCAGGGAACGAACAAATCTTAGACCGTTAGAGACATTACTCCCATGGAGGAAAGTGCGCATAGTGACTGTTGTATTCAATCCCGATGCAATTTCTCAGTTTCATCAACACTCTGATAGTCCACAGACCACAGAATGCCTCCAGATGTGCATCTGAAACTATCACTGACTTCCAGGGAACGATCAAAGCGTAGACTGTTTGAGACATTACTCCCATGGAGGAAAGGGCGCATGGTGACTGTTGTATTCAATCCCGATGCCATTTCTGACTTTCATCAACTCTTTGGTAGTCCACAGATTACAGATTGCCTCCAGATGTGCATCGGAAACTAGTACTGGTCTTCCTGGGAACGACCAAAGCGTAGACTGTTTGAGACAATGCTCCCATGGAGTAAAGTGCGGATGGTGACTGTTGTATTCACTCCCGATGCAATTTCTGTGTTTCATCGACATTTTGAAGGTCCACAGATTACAGAATGCCTCCAATTGTGCATCGGAAACTACTACCGGTCTTCCAGGAAACGAACAAAGCGTAGACTGTTTCAGACATAACTCCCATGGAGGAAAGTGCGGATGGTGACTGTTGTATTCAATCCCGATGCAATTTTTGCGTTTCATGACGTTCTGGTAGTCCACAGATTACAGAATGCCTCCAGATGTGCATCGGAAACTACTACTGGTTTTCCTGGGGACGATCAAATCGTAGACTGTTTGAGACATTACTCCCATGGAGGAAAATTGCGCATGGTGACTGTTGCATTCAATCACGATGCAATATATGTGTTTCATCAACACTTTGAAGGTCCACAGGTTACGGAATGCCTCCAGATGTGCATCGGAAACTGCTACTGGTTTACATGGATCGATCAAACGTAGACTGTTTGAGTGAGACATTACTCCCATGGAGGAAAGTGCGGGTGGTGACTGTTGTATTTAATCCCGAAGCAATTTCTGTGTTTCATCAACACTCTGATAGTTCAGAGATTACAGAATGCCAACAGATGTGCATCGGAAACTACTAGTGGTCTTTCAGGGAACGATCAAACCGTAGACTGTTTGAGACATTACTCCTGTTGAGGAAAGTGCGCATGTTGACTGATGTATTCAATCGTTATGCAATTTCTGTGATTCATCAACACTCTGATAGTCCACAGATTACAGAATGCCACCAGATGTGCATCGGAAACTACCACTGGTCTTCAAGGTAACGATCAAAGTGTAGACTGTTTGACATATACCTCCCGTGGAGGAAAATGCGCATGGTGAATGTTTTATTGAATCCCGATGCAATTTCTGTGTTTCATCAACATTCTGATGGTCCTCAGATTACAGAATGCCACAAGATGTGCATCGGAAACTACCACTGGTCTTCCAGGGAACGATCAAACCGTAGACTGTTTGAGACATTACTCCCATGGAGGAAAGTGCGGATGGTGACTGCTGTATTCAATCCCGATTCAATTTCCGTTTTTCATCAACACTCTGATAGTCCACAGATTACAGATTGAATCAAGATCTGCATCGGAAACTAGTACTGGTCTTCCTGGGAACGACCAATGCGTAGACTGTTTGAGACAATGCTCCCATGGAGTAAAGAGCGGATGATGACTGTTGTATTCACTCCCGATGCAATTTCTTGGTTTCATCAACATTTTGAAGGTCCACAGATTACAGAAAGCCTCCAATTGTGCATCTGAAACTACTACTGGTCTTCCAGGGAACGATCAAAGCGTAGACTGTTTCAGACATTACTCCCATGGAGGAAAGTGCGAATGGTGACTGTTGTATTCAATCCCGATTCAAATTCCGTTTTTCATCAACACTCTGGTAGTCCACAGATTACATATTGAATCCAGATCTGCATCGGAAACAACTACTGGTCTTCCTGGGAACGATCAAATCGTAGATTGTTTGAGACATTACTCCCATAAAGGTAAGTGCGCATGGTGACTGTTGTATTTAATCCCGATGCAATTCCTGTGTTTCATCAACACTTTGAAGGTCCACAGATTACAGAATGCCTCCAGATGCGCATCGGAAACTACTACTGCTCTTCCAGGGAACGATCAAAGCGTAGACTGTTTCAGACATTACTCCCATGGAGGGAAGTGCGGATGGTGACTGTTGTATTCACTCCCGATGCAATTCCTGTGTTTCATCAACACTTTGAAGGTCCACAGATTACAGAATGCCTCCAGATGCGCATCGGAAACTACTACTGGTCTTCCAGGGACCGATCAAAGCGTAGGCTGTTTGAGACATTACTCCCGTTTAGGATAGTGCGCATGGTGACTGTTGTATTCAATCCCGGTGCAATTTCTGTGTTTCATCAACACTCTGATAGTCCACAGATTAGAGAATGATACCAGATGTGCATCGGAAACTACCACTGGTTCTCCAGGGAATGATCAAAACGTAGACTGTTTTAAACATTCTAACATGAAGGAAATTACGCATGGTGACTGTTGTATTCAATCCCGATGCAATATCTGTGTTTCATCAACACTTTGAAGGTCCACAGATTACAGAATGCCTCCAGATGTGCATCGGAAACTGCTACTGGTTTACATGGAACGATCAAACGTAGACTGTTTGAGACATTACTCCTGTGGAGGAAAGTGCGGATGGTGACTGTTGTATTCAATCCCGATGCAATTTCTGTGATTCATCAACACTCTGATAATTCATAAATTACAGAATGCCACCAGATGTACATCGGGAACTACTACTGGTCTACCAGGGAACGATCAAAACCTAGACTGTTTGTGACATTACTTCCGTTGAGGAAAGTGCGCATGGTGACTGTTGTATTCAAACCCGATGCAATTTCTATGTTTCATCAACACTTTGAAAGTCCACAGATTACAGAATCCCTAAAGGTGTCCATCGGAAAATGCTACTGGTCTTCCATGGAACGATCAAACGTAGACTGTTTGAGTGAGACATTACTCGCATGGAGGAAAGTGCGGATGGGGGCTGTTGTATTCAGTCCCGATGCAATTTCTGTAATTCATCAACACTCTGATAGTACACACATTACAGATTGCCACCAGATGTGCATCGGAAACTGCTACAGGCCTTCCAGGGAACGACCAAACGTAGACTGTTTGAGACATTACTCCCATATTAGGAAGGTGCGCATGGTGACTGTTGTATTCAATCCCGATGCTATTTCTGTGTTTCATCAACACTCTCATAGTCCACAGATTACAGAATGAATCCAGATGTGCACCGGAAACTACTACTGGTATTCAAAGGAACGGTCAAAGCGTAGACTGTTTGAGACATTACTCCCGTGGAGGAAAGTGCGCATGGTGTCTGTTGTATTCAATCCCGATGAAATTTCTGTGTTTCATAAACACTCTGATAGTCCACAGATTACAGAATGCCACCAGTTGTTTAATAGAAACCCCTACTGGTCTTCCAGGGAACGATCAAAGCGTAGACTGTTTGAGACATTAATCCCATGGAGGAAAGTGCGGATGGTGACTGTTGTATTCAATCCCGATGCAATATCTGTGTTTCATCAACACTCACACAGTCTACAAATGACAGAATGCCACCAGATGTACATCGGGAACTACTACACTTCTTCCAGGGAACGATCGGAGCCTAGTCTCTTTGAGACATTACTCCCATGGTGGAAAGTGCGCATGGTGACCTTTGTATTCAATCCCGATGCAATTTCTGTGTTTCATCAACACTCTGATAGTCCACAGAATACAGAATGCCACCAGATGTGCATCGGAAAGTACTGCTGGTCTTCCTGGGATCGGTCAAAGCGTACACTGTTTGAGACATTACTCCGGTTTGAGGAAATGCGCATGGTGACTGTTGTATTCAATCCCGATGCAATTTCTGTGTTTCATCAACACTCTGATAGCCAACAGATTACAGAATGCCTCCAGATGTGAATCGGAAACTACTACTGGTCTTCCAGGGAACGATCAAAGCGTAGACTATTTGAGACATTTCTCCCATGGAGGAAAGTCCGCATGGTGACTGTTGTATTCAATCCCGATAGAATTTCTGTGTTTTTATAAACACTCTGATATTCCACAGATTACAGAATGCCTCCAGATGTGCATCGGAAACTACTACCGGTCTTCCAGGAAACTCAAAGCGTAGACTGTTTGTGACATGACTCCCATGGAGGAAAGTGCGCATGGTGACTGTTGTATTCAATCCCGATGCAATTTCTGTGTTTCATCAACACTCTGATAGTCCACAGGTTGCAGAATGCCACCAGATGTGCATCGGAAACTACTAGTGGTCTTCCAGGGAACGATCAAAGCGTAGACTGTTTGAGACATTACTCCCATGGAGGAAAGTGCGCATGGTGACTGTTGTATTCAATCCCGATGCAATTTCTGACATTCATCAACTCTCTGATAGTCCACAGATTACAGATTGCCTCCAGATGTGCATCGGAAACTAGTACTGGTCTTCCTGGGAACGACCAAAGCGTAGACTGTTTGAGACAATGCTCATATGGAGTAAAGTGCGGATGGTGAGTGTTGTATTCACTCCCGATGCAATTTCTGTGTTTCATCAACATTTTGAAAGGTCCAAAGATTACAGAATGCCTCCAATTATGCATCGGAAACTACTACTGGTCTTCCAGGGAACGATCAAAGCGTAGAGTGTTTCAGACATTACTCCCACGGAGGAAAGTGCGGATGGTGACTGTTGTATTCAATCCCGATACAATTTCAGTGTTTCATCAATACTCTAATGTTCCACAGATTACAGTATGCCTCCAGATGTGCATCGGAAACTACTACTGGTCTTCCAGGCAAGGATCAGAGCGTAGACTGTTTGAGACTTTACTGCCATGGACGAAAGTGCGCATGGTGACTGTTGTATTCAATCCCGACGCAATTTCTGTGTTTCATCAACACTCTCATAGTCCACAGATTACAGAATACCACCAGATGTGCATCGGAAACTACTGCTGGTCTTCCAGGGAACGATCAAAGCGTAGACAGTTTGAGACATTACTCCCGTTTAGGAAGTGGGCATGGTGACTGTTGTATTCAATCCCGAAGCAATTTCTTTGTTTCATCTACACTCTGATATTGCACACATTTCAGAATGCTACCAGATGTGCATCGGAAAACACTACTGGTCTTCCAGGGAACGATCAAAGCGTGGACTGTTTGGGACATTACTCCCATGGAGGAAAAAGCGCATGGTGACTGTTGTATTCAATCTCGATGCTATTTCTATATTTCATCAACACTCTGATAGTCCACAGATTACAGAATGCCACCAGATGTGCATCGGAAACTACTGCTGTTATTCCAGGGAACGATCAAAGCGTAGACTGTTTGAGACATTACTCCAATGGAGGAAAGTGCGCATGGTGACTGTTGTATTCAATCCCGATGATTTTCTGTGTTTCATCAACACTCTGATAGTCCACAAATTACAGAATGCCACCAGATGTACATCGGGAACTCCTACTGGTCTACCAGGGAACGATCAAAACCTAGACTGTTTGTGACATTACTTCCGTTGAGGAAAGTGCGCATGGTGACTGTTGTATTCAAACCCGATGCAATTTCTATGTTTCATCAACACTTTGAAGGTCCACAGATTACAGAATCCCTAAAGGTTTGCATTGGAAACTGCTACTGGTCTTCCATGGAACGATCAAACGTAGACTGTTTGAGTGAGACATTACTCCCATGGAGGAAAGTGGGGATGGTGGCTGTTGTATTCAATCCCGATGCAATTTCTGTAATTCATCAACACTCTGATAGTACACACATTAGAGAATGCCACCAGATGTGCATCGGAAACTACTACTGGTCTTCCAGGGAACGATCAAAGCGTAGACTGTTTGAGACATACCTCCCGTGGAGGAAAGTGGGCATGATGACTTTTGTATTCAATCCCGATGCGATTTATGTGTTTCATCAACACTCTGATAGTCGACAGATTACAGAATGCTACCAGATGTGCATCGGAAACTACCACTGGTCTTCCAGGGAATGATCAAAGCGTAGACTGTTTTAAACATTACTAACATGGAGGAAATTGGGCATGGTGACTGTTGTATTCAATCCCGATGCAATATCTGTGTTTCATCAACGCTTTGAAGGTCCACAGGTTACGGAATGCCTCCAGATGTGCATCGGAAACTGCTACTGGTTTACATGGAACGATCAAACGTAGACTGTTTGAGTGAGACATTACTCCCATGGAGGAAAGTGCGGATGGTGACTGTTGTATTTAATCCCGAAGCAATTTCTGTGTTTCATCAACACTTTAGTGGTCCACAGATTACAGAATGCATCCAGATGTGCATCGGAAACTACTACTGGTCTTCCAGGGAACGATCAAAGCGAAGACTGTTTGAAACATTACTCCCGTGGAGGAAAGTGCGCATGGTGACTGTTGTATTCAATCCCGATGCAATCTCTGTGTTTCATCAACACTCTGATAGTCCACAGATTACAGAATGCCACCAGATGTGCATCGGAAACTATTACTGGTCTTCCAGGGAAGGATCAAACCGTAGACTGTTTGAGACATTAGTCCCATGGAGGAAAGTGCGCATGGTGACTGTTGTATTCAATCCCGATGCAATTTCTGTGTTTCATCAACACTCTGATAGTCCACAGATTACAGAATGCTACCAGACGTGCATCGTAAACTACTACTGGTCTTCCAGGGAAAGAACAAATCGTAGACCGTTTGGGACCTTACTCCCATATAGGAAAGTGCGCATGGTGACTGTTGTATTCAATCCCGATGCAATTTCTGTGTTCCATCAACACTCTGATAGTCCACAGATTACAGAATGCCTCCAGATGTGCATCGGAAACTACTACTGGTCTTCCAGGGAACGATCAAAGCGTAGACTGTTCAGACATTACTCCCATGGCGGAAAGTGCATTGTGATTGTTGTATTCACTCCCGATGGAATTTCTGTGTTTCATCAACACTTTAAAGGTCCACAGATTACAGAATGCCTCCAGATGTGAATCGGAAACTACTACTGGTCTTCCAGGGAATGATCAAGTCGTAGACTGTTTGAGACATTACTTCTATGAAGGAAAGTTCGCATGGTGACTGTTGTATTCAAACCCGATGCAATTTCTATGTTTCATCAACACTTTAAAGGTCCACAGATTACAGAATGCCTCCAGATGTGCATCGAAAACTGGTACTGCTCTTCCATGGAACGATCAAACATAGACTGTTTGAGTGTGACATTACTCCCATGGAGGAAAGTGCGCATGGTGACTGTTGTATTCAATCCCGATGCAATTTCTGTGTTTCATCAAAACTCTGATAGACCACAGATTACAGAATGCCTCCAGATGTGCATCGGAAAATACCAATGGTCTTCCAGGGAACGATCAAAGCGTAGACTGTTTGACACATTACTAACATGGAGGCAAGTGCGCATGGTGACTGTTGTATTCTATCCCGATGCAATATATGTGTTTCATCAACACTTTAGTGGTCCACAGATTACAGAATGCATCCAGATGTGCATCGGAAACTACTACTGGTCTTCCAGGGAACGATCAAACCGTAGACTATTTGAGACATTACTCCCATAGAGGAAATTGCGCATGGTGTCTGTTGTATTCAATCCCGATGCAATTTCTGTGTTTCATCAACACTCTGATAGTCCACAGATTAAGGAATGCCACCAGATGTGCATAGGAAACTACTACTGGTCATCCAGGGAACGATCAAAGCGAAGACTGTTTGAAACATTACTCCTGTGGTGGAAAGTGCGCATGGTGACTGTTGTATTCAATCCCGATGCAATCTCTGTGTTTCATCAACACTCTGATAGTCCACAGATTACAGAATGCCTCCAGATGTGCATCGGAAACTATTACTGGTCTTCCAGGGAACGATCAAACCGTAGACTGTTTGAGACATTAGTCCCATGGAGGAAAGTGCGCATGGTGACTGTTGTATTCAATCCCGATGCAATTTCTGTGTTTCATCAACACTCTGATAGTCCACAGATTACAGAATGCTACCAGACGTGCATCGGAACTTACTACTGGTCTTCCAGGGAAAGAACAAATCGTAGACCGTTTGGGACCTTACTCCCATATAGGAAAGTGCGCATGGTGACTGTTGTATTCAATCCCGATGAAATTTCTGTGTTTCATCAACACTCTGACAGTCCACAAATTACAGAATGCCACCAGATGTACATCGGGAACTACTACTGGTCTTCCAGGGAACGATCAAAGCCTATACTCTTTGAGACATTACTTCCGTGTAGGAAAGTGCGCATGGTGACTGTTGTATTCAATCCCGATGCAATTTCTGTGTTTCATCAACATTTTGAAGGTCCAAAGATTACAGAATGCCCCCAATTGTGCATCGGAAACTACTACTGGTCTCCCAGGGAACGATCAAAGCGTAGACTGTTTCAGACATTACTCCCATTTAGGAAAGTGCGGATGGTGACTGTTGTATTCAATCCCGATTCAATTTCTGTGTTTCATTAACACTCTGATAGTCCACAGATTACAGATAGAGTCCAGATCTGCATCGGAAACTACTACTGGTCTTCCTGGGAACGATCAAAGCGTAGACTGTTTGAGACATTACTCCCATAAAGGTAAGTGCGCATGGTGACTGTTGTATTCAATCCCTATGCAATTCCTGTGTTTCATCAACACTTTGAAGGTCCACAGATTACAGAATGCCTCCAGATGCGCATCGGAAGCTACTACTGGTCTTCCAGGGAACGATCAAATCGTAGACTGTTTCAGACATTACTCACATCGAGGAAACTGCGGATGGTGAATGTTGTATTCAATCCCGCTGAAATTTCTGTGTTTCATCAACACTCAGTTTGTCAACAGATTTCAGAATGGCTCCAGATGTGCATCGGAAACTACTACAGGTCTTCCTTGGAACGATCAAGGCGTAGACTGTTGAGACATTACTCCCATGGAGGAGAGTGCGCATGGTGACTGTGGTATTTAATCCCGAAGCAATTTCTGTGTTTCATCAACACTCTGATAGTCCACAGATTACAGAATATCTCCAGATGTGCATCTGAAACTCCTACTGGTCTTCCAGGGAACGATCAAAGCGTAGACTCTTAGAGACATTACTCCCATGGAGGAAAGTGCGCATGGTAATTGTGGTATTCAAAACACGATGCAATTTCTGTGTTTCATCAACACTCTGATACTCCACAGATTACAGAATGCCAGCAATTGTGCATCGGAAACTACTACTGGTCTTCCAGGGAACGATCAAATAGTAGATTGTTTGAGAATTACTGCCATGGAGGAAAGTGCGCATGGTAACTGTGGTATTCAAAACCCGATGCAATTTCTGTGTTTCATCAACACTCTGAAACTCCACAGATTACAGAATGCCTCCAGATGAGCATCGCAAACTACTACTGGTCTTCCAGGGAACGATCAAAGCGTAGACTGTTTGAGACATTACTCCCATGGAGGAAAGTGCGCATGGATATTGTTGTATTCAATCCCGCTGCAATTTCTGTGTTTCATCAACACTCTGAAACTCCACAGATTACAGAATGCCTCCAGATGAGCATCTGAAACTACTACTTGTCTTCCAGGGAACGATCACAGCGTAGACTGTTTGAGACATTACTCCCATGGAGGAAAGTGCGCATGGTGGTTGTTGTATTCAATCCCGATGCAATTTCTGTGTTTCATCAACACTCTGATAGTACACAGATTACAGAATGCCTCCAGATTTGCAATTGAAACTACTTCTGTTCTTCCAGGGAACGATCAAAGCGTAGACTGTTTAAGACATTACTCCCATGGAGGAAACTGCGCATGGAGACTGTTGTATTCAATCCCGAAGCAATTTCTGTGATTCATCAACACTCTGATAGTCCACAGATTACAGAATGCCTCCAGATGTGCATCGGAAACTACTACTGGCCTTTCAGGGAACGATCAAATCGTAAACTCTTTGGGACATTACTCCCATTGAGGAAAGTGCGCATGGTAAATGTTGTAATCAATCCCGATACATTTTCTGTGTTTCATGAACACTCTGATAGTCCACAGATTACAGAATGCCACCAGATGTGCATCGGAAACTACTACAGGTCTTCCAGTTAACGATCAAAGCGTAGACTGTTTGAGCCATTACTCCCATGGAGGAAAGTGCGCATGGTGACTGTTGTATTCAATCCCGATGCAATCTCTGTGTTTCATCAACACTCTGATAGTCCACAGATTACAGAATGCCTCCCGATGTGCATCGGAAACTACTACTGGTCTTCCAGGGAACGATCAGATCGTAGACTGTTTGGGACATTACTCCCATGGAGGAAAGTGCGCATGGTGACTGTTGTATTCAATCCCGATGCAATTTCTGTGTTTCATCAACACTCTGATAGTCCACAGATTACAGAATGCCTACCGATGTGCATCGGAAACTACTACTGGTCTTCCAGGGAACGATCAAAGCATAGACTGTTTGCGAATTACTCCCTTGGAGGAAAGTGCGCATGGAGAATGTTGTTTTCAATCCCGATGAAATTTCTGTGTTTCATCAACACTCTGATAGTCCACAGATTACAGAAAGCCTCCAGATGTGCATCGGAAACTACTACTGGCCTTCCAGGGGACGATCAAAACATGGACTGTTAGAGACATTACTCCCATGGAGGGAAGTGCGCATGGTAAAAGTTGTATTCAGTCCCGATGCAATTTCTGTGTTTCATCAACACTCTGATAGTCCACAGATTACAGAAAGCCTGCAGATGTGCATCGGAAACTACTACTTGTCTTCTGGGGAACGATCAAAGCGTAGACTGTTAGAGACATTACTCCCATGGAGGAAAGTGCGCATGGTAACTGTGGTATTCAAAACCTGATGCAATTTCTGTGGTTCATCAACACTCTGATACTCCACCGATTACAGAATGCCTCCAGATGAGCATCGGAAACTACTACTGGTCTTCCAGGGAACGATCAAAGCGTAGACTGTTTGAGACATTACTCCCATGGAGGAATGTGCGCATGGTGGTTGTTGTATTCAATCCCGATGCAATTTCTGTGTTTCATCAACACTCTAATAGTCCACAGATTACAAAATGCCTCCAGATGTGCATCGGAAACTACTACTGGTCTTCCAGGGAACGATCAAAGCGTATACTGATTGAGACATTACTTTTATGGAGGACTGTGCTCATGGTGACTGTTGTATTCAATCCCGATGCAATTTCTGTGTTTCATCAACACTCTGATAGTACACAGATTACACAATGCATCCAGATGAGCATCGGAAACTACTACTGGTCTTCCAGGGAACGATCAAAGCGTGGACTCTTTGAGACATTACTCCCATGGAGGAAAGTGCGCATGGTGACTGTTGTATTCAATCCCGATGCAATTTCTGTATTTCATCAACACTCTGATAGTCCACAGATTACAGAATGCCTCCAGATGTTAATCGGAAACTACTACTGGTCTTCCAGGGAACGATCAAAGCGTAGACTGTTTGGGACATTACTCCAATGGAGGAAAGTGCGCATGGTGAATGTTGTTTTCAATCCCGATGCAATTTCTGTGTTTCATCAACACTCTGATAGTCCACAGATTACAGAAAGCCTCCAGATGTGCATCGGAAGCTACTACTGGTCTTCCAGGGAACGATCAAAGCGTAGACTGTTTCAGACATCACTCCCATGGAGAAAAGTGCGCATGGTAAATGTTCTATTCAATCCCGATGCAATATCTGTGTTTCATCAACACTCTGATACTCCATAGATTACAGAATGCCTCCAGATGTGCATCGGAAACTACTACTGGTCTTCCAGGGAACGATCAAAGCGTAGACTGTTTGAGACATTACTCCCATGAAGGAAAGTGCGCATGGTGAATGTTGTATTCAACCCCGATGCAATTTCTTTGTTTCATCAACACTCTGATAGTCCATAGATTACAGAATGCCACCAGATGTGCATCGGAAACTACTACTGGTCTTCCAGGGAACGATCAAAACGTCGACTATTTGAGACATATCTCCCGTGGAGGAAAGTGCGCATGGTGACTGTTGTACTCAATCCCGATGCAATTTCTGTGTTTCATCAACACTCTGATAGTCCACAGATTACAGAAAGCCTCCAGATGTGCATCGGAAACTACTACTTGTCTTCCGGGGAACGATCAAAGCGTAGACTTTTAGAGACATTACTCCCATGGAGGAAAGTGCGCAATGTAACTGTGGTATTCAAAACCCGATGCAATTTCTGTGTTTCATCAACACTCTGATACTCCACAGATTACAGAATGCCTCCAGTTGAGCATCGGAAACTACTACTGGTCTTCCAGGGAACGATCAAAGCGTAGACTGTTTGAGACATTACTCCTATGGAGGAAAGTGCGCATGGTGGTTGTTGTATTCAATCCCGATGCAATTTCTATGTTTCATCAACACTCTAATAGTCCACAGATTACAGAATGCCTCCAGATGTGCATCGGAAACTACTACTGGTCTTCCAGGGAACGATCAAAGCGTAGACTGTTTGAGACATTACTTTTATGGAGGAATGTGCTCATGGTGACTGTTGTAATCAATCCCGATGCAATTTCTGTGTTTCATCAACACTCTTATAGTACACAGATTATACAATGCCTCCAGATGAGCATCGGAAACTACTACTGGTCTTCCAGGGAACGATCAAAACGTGGACTCTTTGAGACATTACTCCCATGGAGGAAAGTGCGCATGGTGACTGTTGTATTCAATCCCGATGCAATTTCTGTGTTTCATCAACACTCTGATAGTCCACAGATTACAGAATGCCTTCAGATGTTAATCGGAATTTACTACTTGTCTTCCAGGGAACGATCAATCGTAGACTGTTTGGGACATTACTCCAATGGAGGAAAGTGCGCATGGTGAATGTTGTTTTCAATCCCGATGCAATTTCTGTGTTTCATCAACACTCTGATAGTCCACAGATTACAGAAAGCCTCTAGATGAGCATCGGAAACTACTACTGGTCTTCCAGGGAACGATCAAAGCGTAGACTGTTTCAGACATCACTCCCATGGAGAAAGAGCGCATGGTAAATGTTGTATTCAATCCCGATGCAATTTCTGTGATTCATCAACACTCTGATACTCCACAGATTACAGAATGCCTCCAGATGTGCATCGGAAACTACTACTGGTCTTCCAGGGAACGATCAAAGCGTAGACTGTTTGAGACATTACTCCCATGGAGGAAAGTGCGCATGGTAACTGTTGTAATCAATCCCGAAGCATTTTCTGTGCTTCATCAACACTCCGATAGTCCACAGATTACAGAATGCCAGAAATGTGCATCGGAAACTACTACTGGTCTTCCCGGGAACGATCAAAGCGTAGACTGTTTGAGACATTACTCCCATTCAGGAAAGTGCGGATGGTGACTGTTGTATTCAATCCCGATGCAATTTCTGTGTTTCATGAACACTCTGATAGTCCACAGATTACAGAATGCCTCCAGATGTTCATCGGAAATTTCTACTGGTCTTCCAGGTAACGATCAAAGCGTTGACTGTTTGAAACATTACTTTTATGCAGGAATGTGCACTTGGTGACTGTTGTATTCAATCCCGATGCAATTTCTGTGTTTCATCAACACTCTGATAATCCACAGATTACAGAATACCTCCAGATGTGCATCGGAAACTACTACTGGTCTTCCAGGGAACGATCAAAGCGTAGACTGTTGGAGACATACCTCCCATGGAGGAAAGTGCGCATGGTGACTGTTGTATTCAATCCCGATGCAATTTCTGTGTTTCATCAACACTCTGATAGTCCACAGATTACAGAATGCCTACCGATGTGCATCGGAAACTACTACTGGTCTTCCAGGGAACGATCAAAGCATAGACTGTTTGAGAATTACTCCCTATGAGGAAAGTGCGCATGGTGAATGTTGTTTTCAATCCCGATGCAATTTCTGTGTTTCATCAACACTCTGATAGTCCACAGATTACAGAAAGCCTCCAGATGTGCATCGGAAACTACTACTGGCCTTCCAGGGGACGATCAGATCGTAGACTGTTTGGGTCATTACTCCCATGGAGGAAAGTGCGCAAGGTGACTGTTGTATTCAATCCCGATGCAATTTCTGTGTTTCATCAACACTCTGATAGTCCACAGATTACAGAATGCCTACCGATGTGCATCGGAAACTACTACTGGTCTTCCAGGGAACGATCAAAGCATAGACTGTTTGAGAATTACTCCCTTGGAGGAAAGTGCGCATGGTGAATGTTGTTTTCAATCCCGATGCAATTTCTGTGTTTCATCAACACTCTGATAGTCCACAGATTACAGAAAGCCTCCAGATGTGCATCGGAAACTACTACTGGCCTTCCAGGGGACGATCAGATCGTAGACTGTTTGGGTCATTACTCCCATGGAGGAAAGTGCGCAAGGTGACTGTTGTATTCAATCCCGATGCAATTTCTGTGTTTCATCAACACTCTGATAGTCCACAGATTACAGAATGCCTACCGATGTGCATCGGAAACTACTACTGGTCTTCCAGGGAACGATCAAAGCATAGACTGTTTGAGAATTACTCCCTTGGAGGAAAGTGCGCATGGTGAATGTTGTTTTCAATCCCGATGCAATTTCTGTGTTTCATCAACACTCTGATAGTCCACAGATTACAGAATGCCTCCAGATGTTCATCGGAAACTTCTACTGGTCTTCCAGGGAATGATCAAATCGTAGACTGTTTGAGACATTACAGCTGTGGAGGAAAGTGCGCATGGTGACTGTTGTATTCAATCCCGAAGCAATTTCTGTGTTTCATCAACACTCTGATAGTCCACAGATTACAGAATGCCTCCAGATGTTCATCGGAAATTTCTACTGGTCTTCCAGGTAACGATCAAAGCGTAGACTGTTTGATACATTACTTTTATGCAGGAATGTGCACTTGGTGACTGTTGTATTCAATCCCGATGCAATTTCTGTGTTTCATCAACACTCTGATAATCCACAGATTACAGAATACCTCCAGATGTGCATCGGAAACTACTACTGGTCTTCCAGGGAACGATCAAAGCGTAGACTGTTGGAGACATACCTCCCATGGAGGAAAGTGCGCATGGTGACTGTTGTATTCAATCCCGATGCAATTTCTGTGTTTCATCAACACTCTGATAGTCCACAGATTACAGAATGCCTACCGATGTGCATCGGAAACTACTACTGGTCTTCCAGGGAACGATCAAATCATAGACTGTTTGAGAATTACTCCCTTGGAGGAAAGTGCGCATGGTGAATGTTGTTTTCAATCCCGATGCAATTTCTGTGTTTCATCAACACTCTGATAGTCCACAGATTACAGAAAGCCTCCAGATGTGCATCGGAAACTACTACTGGCCTTCCAGGGGACGATCAGATCGTAGACTGTTTGGGTCATTACTCCCATGGAGGAAAGTGCGCAAGGTGACTGTTGTATTCAATCCCGATGCAATTTCTGTGTTTTATCATCACTCTGATAGTCCACAGATTACAGAATGCCTACCGATGTGCATCGGAAACTACTACTGGTCTTCCAGGGAACGATCAAAGCATAGACTGTTTGAGAATTACTCCCTTGGAGGAAAGTGCGCATGGTGAATGTTGTTTTCAATCCCGATGCAATTTCTGTGTTTCATCAACACTCTGATAGTCCACAGATTACAGAAAGCCTCCAGATGTGCATCGGAAACTACTACTGGCCTTCCAGGTGACGATCAAAGCATAGACTGTTAGAGACATTACTCCCATGGAGGAAAGTGCGCATGGTAAAAGTTGTATTCAATCCCGATGCAATTTCTGTGTTTCATCAACACTCTGATAGTCCACAGATTACAGAAAGCCTGCAGATGTGCATCGGAAACTACTACTTGCCTTCCACGGAACGAACAAAGCGTAGACTGTTTGAGACATTACTCCCATGGAGGAAAGTTCTCATGGTGACTGTTGCATTCAATCCCGATGCAATTTCTGTGTTTCATCAACACTCTGATAGCCCACAGATTACAGAATGCCTCCAGATGTGCATCGGAAACTACTACTGGTCTTACAGGGAACGATCAAAGCGTAGACTGTTTGAGATATTACTTTTATGGAGGAATAAGAGCATGGTGACTGTTGTATTCAATCCCGATGCAATTTCTGTGTTTCATCAACACTCTGATAGTCCACAGATTACAGAAAGCCTCCAGATGTGCATCGGAAACTACTACTGGCCTTCCAGGGGACGATCAGATCGTAGACTGTTTGGGTCATTACTCCCATGGAGGAAAGTGCGCAAGGTGACTGTTGTATTCAATCCCGATGCAATTTCTGTGTTTCATCAACACTCTGATAGTCCACAGATTACAGAATGCCTACCGATGTGCATCGGAAACTACTACTGGTCTTCCAGGGAACGATCAAAGCATAGACTGTTTGAGAATTACTCCCTTGGAGGAATGTGCGCATGGTGAATGTTGTTTTCAATCCCGATGCAATTTCTGTGTTTCATCAACACTCTGATAGTCCACAGATTACAGAATGCCTCCAGATGTTCATCGGAAACTTCTACTGGTCTTCCAGGGAACGATCAAATCGTAGACTGTTTGAGACATTACAGCTGTGGAGGAAAGTGCGCATGGTGACTGTTGTATTCAATCCCGAAGCAATTTCTGTGTTTCATCAACACTCTGATAGTCCACAGATTACAGAATGCCTCCAGATGTTCATCGGAAATTTCTACTGGTCTTCCAGGTAACGATCAAAGCGTAGACTGTTTGATACATTACTTTTATGCAGGAATGTGCACTTGGTGACTGTTGTATTCAATCCCGATGCAATTTCTGTGTTTCATCAACACTCTGATAATCCACAGATTACAGAATACCTCCAGATGTGCATCGGAAACTACTACTGGTCTTCCAGGGAACGATCAAAGCGTAGACTGTTGGAGACATACCTCCCATGGAGGAAAGTGCGCATGGTGACTGTTGTATTCAATCCCGATGCAATTTCTGTGTTTCATCAACACTCTGATAGTCCACAGATTACAGAATGCCTACCGATGTGCATCGGAAACTACTACTGGTCTTCCAGGGAACGATCAAAGCATAGACTGTTTGAGAATTACTCCCTTGGAGGAAAGTGCGCATGGTGAATGTTGTTTTCAATCCCGATGCAATTTCTGTGTTTCATCAACACTCTGATAGTCCACAGATTACAGAAAGCCTCCAGATGTGCATCGGAAACTACTACTGGCCTTCCAGGGGACGATCAGATCGTAGACTGTTTGGGTCATTACTCCCATGGAGGAAAGTGCGCAAGGTGACTGTTGTATTCAATCCCGATGCAATTTCTGTGTTTTATCATCACTCTGATAGTCCACAGATTACAGAATGCCACCAGATGTGCATCGGAAACTACTACTGGTCTTCCAGGGAACGATCAAAGCATAGACTGTTTGAGAATTACTCCCTTGGAGGAAAGTGCGCATGGTGAATGTTGTTTTCAATCCCGATGCAATTTCTGTGTTTCATCAACACTCTGATAGTCCACAGATTACAGAAAGCCTCCAGATGTGCATCGGAAACTACTACTGGCCTTCCAGGTGACGATCAAAGCATAGACTGTTAGAGACATTACTCCCATGGAGGAAAGTGCGCATGGTAAAAGTTGTATTCAATCCCGATGCAATTTCTGTGTTTCATCAACACTCTGATAGTCCACAGATTACAGAAAGCCTGCAGATGTGCATCGGAAACTACTACTTGCCTTCCACGGAACGAACAAAGCGTAGACTGTTTGAGACATTACTCCCATGGAGGAAAGTTCTCATGGTGACTGTTGCATTCAATCCCGATGCAATTTCTGTGTTTCATCAACACTCTGATAATCCACAGATTACAGAATACCTCCAGATGTGCATCGGAAACTACTACTGGTCTTACAGGGAACGATCAAAGCGTAGACTGTTTGAGATATTACTTTTATGGAGGAATAAGAGCATGGTGACTGTTGTATTCAATCCCGATGCAATTTCTGTGTTTCATCAACACTCTGATAGTCCACAGATTACAGAAAGCCTCCAGATGTGCATCGGAAACTACTACTGGCCTTCCAGGGGACGATCAGATCGTAGACTGTTTGGGTCATTACTCCCATGGAGGAAAGTGCGCAAGGTGACTGTTGTATTCAATCCCGATGCAATTTCTGTGTTTCATCAACACTCTGATAGTCCACAGATTACAGAATGCCTACCGATGTGCATCGGAAACTACTACTGGTCTTCCAGGGAACGATCAAAGCATAGACTGTTTGAGAATTACTCCCTTGGAGGAATGTGTGCATGGTGAATGTTGTTTTCAATCCCGATGCAATTTCTGTGTTTCATCAACACTCTGATAGTCCACAGATTACAGAATGCCTCCAGATGTTCATCGGAAACTTCTACTGGTCTTCCAGGGAACGATCAAATCGTAGACTGTTTGAGACATTACAGCTGTGGAGGAAAGTGCGCATGGTGACTGTTGTATTCAATCCCGAAGCAATTTCTGTGTTTCATCAACACTCTGATAGTCCACAGATTACAGAATGCCTCCAGATGTTCATCGGAAATTTCTACTGGTCTTCCAGGTAACGATCAAAGCGTAGACTGTTTGATACATTACTTTTATGCAGGAATGTGCACTTGGTGACTGTTGTATTCAATCCCGATGCAATTTCTGTGTTTCATCAACACTCTGATAATCCACAGATTACAGAATACCTCCAGATGTGCATCGGAAACTACTACTGGTCTTCCAGGGAACGATCAAAGCGTAGACTGTTGGAGACATACCTCCCATGGAGGAAAGTGCGCATGGTGACTGTTGTATTCAATCCCGATGCAATTTCTGTGTTTCATCAACACTCTGATAGTCCACAGATTACAGAATGCCTACCGATGTGCATCGGAAACTACTACTGGTCTTCCAGGGAACGATCAAAGCATAGACTGTTTGAGAATTACTCCCTTGGAGGAAAGTGCGCATGGTGAATGTTGTTTTCAATCCCGATGCAATTTCTGTGTTTCATCAACACTCTGATAGTCCACAGATTACAGAATGCCTCCAGATGTTCATCGGAAACTTCTACTGGTCTTCCAGGGAATGATCAAATCGTAGACTGTTTGAGACATTACAGCTGTGGAGGAAAGTGCGCATGGTGACTGTTGTATTCAATCCCGAAGCAATTTCTGTGTTTCATCAACACTCTGATAGTCCACAGATTACAGAATGCCTCCAGTTGTTCATCGGAAATTTCTACTGGTCTTCCAGGTAACGATCAAAGCGTAGACTGTTTGATACATTACTTTTATGCAGGAATGTGCACTTGGTGACTGTTGTATTCAATCCCGATGCAATTTCTGTGTTTCATCAACACTCTGATAATCCACAGATTACAGAATACCTCCAGATGTGCATCGGAAACTACTACTGGTCTTCCAGGGAACGATCAAAGCGTAGACTGTTGGAGACATACCTCCCATGGAGGAAAGTGCGCATGGTGACTGTTGTATTCAATCCCGATGCAATTTCTGTGTTTCATCAACACTCTGATAGTCCACAGATTACAGAATGCCTACCGATGTGCATCGGAAACTACTACTGGTCTTCCAGGGAACGATCAAAGCATAGACTGTTTGAGAATTACTCCCTTGGAGGAAAGTGCGCATGGTGAATGTTGTTTTCAATCCCGATGCAATTTCTGTGTTTCATCAACACTCTGATAGTCCACAGATTACAGAAAGCCTCCAGATGTGCATCGGAAACTACTACTGGCCTTCCAGGGGACGATCAGATCGTAGACTGTTTGGGTCATTACTCCCATGGAGGAAAGTGCGCAAGGTGACTGTTGTATTCAATCCCGATGCAATTTCTGTGTTTTATCATCACTCTGATAGTCCACAGATTACAGAATGCCTACCGATGTGCATCGGAAACTACTACTGGTCTTCCAGGGAACGATCAAAGCATAGACTGTTTGAGAATTACTCCCTTGGAGGAAAGTGCGCATGGTGAATGTTGTTTTCAATCCCGATGCAATTTCTGTGTTTCATCAACACTCTGATAGTCCACAGATTACAGAAAGCCTCCAGATGTGCATCGGAAACTACTACTGGCCTTCCAGGTGACGATCAAAGCATAGACTGTTAGAGACATTACTCCCATGGAGGAAAGTGCGCATGGTAAAAGTTGTATTCAATCCCGATGCAATTTCTGTGTTTCATCAACACTCTGATAGTCCACAGATTACAGAAAGCCTGCAGATGTGCATCGGAAACTACTACTTGCCTTCCACGGAACGAACAAAGCGTAGACTGTTTGAGACATTACTCCCATGGAGGAAAGTTCTCATGGTGACTGTTGCATTCAATCCCGATGCAATTTCTGTGTTTCATCAACACTCTGATAGCCCACAGATTACAGAATGCCTCCAGATGTGCATCGGAAACTACTACTGGTCTTACAGGGAACGATCAAAGCGTAGACTGTTTGAGATATTACTTTTATGGAGGAATAAGAGCATGGTGACTGTTGTATTCAATCCCGATGCAATTTCTGTGTTTCATCAACACTCTGATAGTCCACAGATTACAGAAAGCCTCCAGATGTGCATCGGAAACTACTACTGGCCTTCCAGGGGACGATCAGATCGTAGACTGTTTGGGTCATTACTCCCATGGAGGAAAGTGCGCATGGTGACTGTTGTATTCAATCCCGATGCAATTTCTGTGTTTCATCAACACTCTGATAGACCACAGATTACAGAATGCCTCCAGATGTTCATCGGAAATTTCTACTGGTCTTCCAGGTAACGATCAAAGCGTAGACTGTTTGATACATTACTTTTATGCAGGAATGTGCACTTGGTGACTGTTGTATTCAATCCCGATGCAATTTCTGTGTTTCATCAACACTCTGATAATCCACAGATTACAGAATACCTCCAGATGTGCATCGGAAACTACTACTGGTCTTCCAGGGAACGATCAAAGCGTAGACTGTTGGAGACATACCTCCCATGGAGGAAAGTGCGCATGGTGACTGTTGTATTCAATCCCGATGCAATTTCTGTGTTTCATCAACACTCTGATAGTCCACAGATTACAGAATGCCTACCGATGTGCATCGGAAACTACTACTGGTCTTCCAGGGAACGATCAAAGCATAGACTGTTTGAGAATTACTCCCTTGGAGGAAAGTGCGCATGGTGAATGTTGTTTTCAATCCCGATGCAATTTCTGTGTTTCATCAACACTCTGATAGTCCACAGATTACAGAATGCCTCCAGATGTTCATCGGAAACTTCTACTGGTCTTCCAGGGAATGATCAAATCGTAGACTGTTTGAGACATTACAGCTGTGGAGGAAAGTGCGCATGGTGACTGTTGTATTCAATCCCGAAGCAATTTCTGTGTTTCATCAACACTCTGATAGTCCACAGATTACAGAATGCCTCCAGTTGTTCATCGGAAATTTCTACTGGTCTTCCAGGTAACGATCAAAGCGTAGACTGTTTGATACATTACTTTTATGCAGGAATGTGCACTTGGTGACTGTTGTATTCAATCCCGATGCAATTTCTGTGTTTCATCAACACTCTGATAATCCACAGATTACAGAATACCTCCAGATGTGCATCGGAAACTACTACTGGTCTTCCAGGGAACGATCAAAGCGTAGACTGTTGGAGACATACCTCCCATGGAGGAAAGTGCGCATGGTGACTGTTGTATTCAATCCCGATGCAATTTCTGTGTTTCATCAACACTCTGATAGTCCACAGATTACAGAATGCCTACCGATGTGCATCGGAAACTACTACTGGTCTTCCAGGGAACGATCAAAGCATAGACTGTTTGAGAATTACTCCCTTGGAGGAAAGTGCGCATGGTGAATGTTGTTTTCAATCCCGATGCAATTTCTGTGTTTCATCAACACTCTGATAGTCCACAGATTACAGAAAGCCTCCAGATGTGCATCGGAAACTACTACTGGCCTTCCAGGGGACGATCAGATCGTAGACTGTTTGGGTCATTACTCCCATGGAGGAAAGTGCGCAAGGTGACTGTTGTATTCAATCCCGATGCAATTTCTGTGTTTTATCATCACTCTGATAGTCCACAGATTACAGAATGCCTACCGATGTGCATCGGAAACTACTACTGGTCTTCCAGGGAACGATCAAAGCATAGACTGTTTGAGAATTACTCCCTTGGAGGAAAGTGCGCATGGTGAATGTTGTTTTCAATCCCGATGCAATTTCTGTGTTTCATCAACACTCTGATAGTCCACAGATTACAGAAAGCCTCCAGATGTGCATCGGAAACTACTACTGGCCTTCCAGGTGACGATCAAAGCATAGACTGTTAGAGACATTACTCCCATGGAGGAAAGTGCGCATGGTAAAAGTTGTATTCAATCCCGATGCAATTTCTGTGTTTCATCAACACTCTGATAGCCCACAGATTACAGAATGCCTCCAGATGTGCATCGGAAACTACTACTGGTCTTACAGGGAACGATCAAAGCGTAGACTGTTTGAGATATTACTTTTATGGAGGAATAAGAGCATGGTGACTGTTGTATTCAATCCCGATGCAATTTCTGTGTTTCATCAACACTCTGATAGTCCACAGATTACAGAAAGCCTCCAGATGTGCATCGGAAACTACTACTGGCCTTCCAGGGGACGATCAGATCGTAGACTGTTTGGGTCATTACTCCCATGGAGGAAAGTGCGCAAGGTGACTGTTGTATTCAATCCCGATGCAATTTCTGTGTTTCATCAACACTCTGATAGTCCACAGATTACAGAATGCCTACCGATGTGCATCGGAAACTACTACTGGTCTTCCAGGGAACGATCAAAGCATAGACTGTTTGAGAATTACTCCCTTGGAGGAATGTGCGCATGGTGAATGTTGTTTTCAATCCCGATGCAATTTCTGTGTTTCATCAACACTCTGATAGTCCACAGATTACAGAATGCCTCCAGATGTTCATCGGAAACTTCTACTGGTCTTCCAGGGAACGATCAAATCGTAGACTGTTTGAGACATTACAGCTGTGGAGGAAAGTGCGCATGGTGACTGTTGTATTCAATCCCGAAGCAATTTCTGTGTTTCATCAACACTCTGATAGTCCACAGATTACAGAATGCCTCCAGATGTTCATCGGAAATTTCTACTGGTCTTCCAGGTAACGATCAAAGCGTAGACTGTTTGATACATTACTTTTATGCAGGAATGTGCACTTGGTGACTGTTGTATTCAATCCCGATGCAATTTCTGTGTTTCATCAACACTCTGATAATCCACAGATTACAGAATACCTCCAGATGTGCATCGGAAACTACTACTGGTCTTCCAGGGAACGATCAAAGCGTAGACTGTTGGAGACATACCTCCCATGGAGGAAAGTGCGCATGGTGACTGTTGTATTCAATCCCGATGCAATTTCTGTGTTTCATCAACACTCTGATAGTCCACAGATTACAGAATGCCTACCGATGTGCATCGGAAACTACTACTGGTCTTCCAGGGAACGATCAAAGCATAGACTGTTTGAGAATTACTCCCTTGGAGGAAAGTGCGCATGGTGAATGTTGTTTTCAATCCCGATGCAATTTCTGTGTTTCATCAACACTCTGATAGTCCACAGATTACAGAAAGCCTCCAGATGTGCATCGGAAACTACTACTGGCCTTCCAGGTGACGATCAAAGCATAGACTGTTAGAGACATTACTCCCATGGAGGAAAGTGCGCATGGTAAAAGTTGTATTCAATCCCGATGCAATTTCTGTGTTTCATCAACACTCTGATAGTCCACAGATTACAGAAAGCCTGCAGATGTGCATCGGAAACTACTACTTGCCTTCCAGGGAACGAACAAATCGTAGACTGTTTGAGACATTACTCCCATGGAGGAAAGTTCTCATGGTGACTGTTGCATTCAATCCCGATGCAATTTCTGTGTTTCATCAACACTCTGATAGCCCACAGATTACAGAATGCCTCCAGATGTGCATCGGAAACGACTACTGGTCTTACAGGGAACGATCAAAGCGTAGACTGTTTGAGATATTACTTTTATGGAGGAATAAGAGCATGGTGACTGTTGTATTCAATCCCGATGCAATATCTGTGTTTCATCAACACTCTGGTAGTCCACAGATTACAGAAAGCCTCCAGATGTGCATCGGAAACTATTACTGGTCTTCCAGGGAACGATCAAAGCATAGACTGTTTGAGAATTACTCCCTTGGAGGAAAGTGCGCATGGTGAATGTTGTTTTCAATCCCGATGCAATTTCTGTGTTTCATCAACACTCTGATAGTCCACAGATTACAGAATGCCTCCAGATGTTCATCGGAAACTTCTACTGGTCTTCCAGGGAATGATCAAATCGTAGACTGTTTGAGACATTACAGCTGTGGAGGAAAGTGCGCATGGTGACTGTTGTATTCAATCCCGAAGCAATTTCTGTGTTTCATCAACACTCTGATAGACCACAGATTACAGAATGCCTCCAGATGTTCATCGGAAATTTCTACTGGTCTTCCAGGTAACGATCAAAGCGTAGACTGTTTGATACATTACTTTTATGCAGGAATGTGCACTTGGTGACTGTTGTATTCAATCCCGATGCAATTTCTGTGTTTCATCAACACTCTGATAATCCACAGATTACAGAATACCTCCAGATGTGCATCGGAAACTACTACTGGTCTTCCAGGGAACGATCAAAGCGTAGACTGTTGGAGACATACCTCCCATGGAGGAAAGTGCGCATGGTGACTGTTGTATTCAATCCCGATGCAATTTCTGTGTTTCATCAACACTCTGATAGTCCACAGATTACAGAATGCCTACCGATGTGCATCGGAAACTACTACTGGTCTTCCAGGGAACGATCAAAGCATAGACTGTTTGAGAATTACTCCCTTGGAGGAAAGTGCGCATGGTGAATGTTGTTTTCAATCCCGATGCAATTTCTGTGTTTCATCAACACTCTGATAGTCCACAGATTACAGAAAGCCTCCAGATGTGCATCGGAAACTACTACTGGCCTTCCAGGGGACGATCAGATCGTAGACTGTTTGGGTCATTACTCCCATGGAGGAAAGTGCGCAAGGTGACTGTTGTATTCAATCCCGATGCAATTTCTGTGTTTTATCATCACTCTGATAGTCCACAGATTACAGAATGCCTACCGATGTGCATCGGAAACTACTACTGGTCTTCCAGGGAACGATCAAAGCATAGACTGTTTGAGAATTACTCCCTTGGAGGAAAGTGCGCATGGTGAATGTTGTTTTCAATCCCGATGCAATTTCTGTGTTTCATCAACACTCTGGTAGTCCACAGATTACAGAAAGCCTCCAGATGTGCATCGGAAACTACTACTGGCCTTCCAGGTGACGATCAAAGCATAGACTGTTAGAGACATTACTCCCATGGAGGAAAGTGCGCATGGTAAAAGTTGTATTCAATCCCGATGCAATTTCTGTGTTTCATCAACACTCTGATAGTCCACAGATTACAGAAAGCCTGCAGATGTGCATCGGAAACTACTACTTGCCTTCCACGGAACGAACAAAGCGTAGACTGTTTGAGACATTACTCCCATGGAGGAAAGTTCTCATGGTGACTGTTGCATTCAATCCCGATGCAATTTCTGTGTTTCATCAACACTCTGATAGCCCACAGATTACAGAATGCCTCCAGATGTGCATCGGAAACTACTACTGGTCTTACAGGGAACGATCAAAGCGTAGACTGTTTGAGATATTACTTTTATGGAGGAATAAGAGCATGGTGACTGTTGTATTCAATCCCGATGCAATTTCTGTGTTTCATCAACACTCTGATAGTCCACAGATTACAGAAAGCCTCCAGATGTGCATCGGAAACTACTACTGGCCTTCCAGGGGACGATCAGATCGTAGACTGTTTGGGTCATTACTCCCATGGAGGAAAGTGCGCAAGGTGACTGTTGTATTCAATCCCGATGCAATTTCTGTGTTTCATCAACACTCTGATAGTCCACAGATTACAGAATGCCTACCGATGTGCATCGGAAACTACTACTGGTCTTCCAGGGAACGATCAAAGCATAGACTGTTTGAGAATTACTCCCTTGGAGGAATGTGCGCATGGTGAATGTTGTTTTCAATCCCGATGCAATTTCTGTGTTTCATCAACACTCTGATAGTCCACAGATTACAGAATGCCTCCAGATGTTCATCGGAAACTTCTACTGGTCTTCCAGGGAACGATCAAATCGTAGACTGTTTGAGACATTACAGCTGTGGAGGAAAGTGCGCATGGTGACTGTTGTATTCAATCCCGAAGCAATTTCTGTGTTTCATCAACACTCTGATAGTCCACAGATTACAGAATGCCTCCAGATGTTCATCGGAAATTTCTACTGGTCTTCCAGGTAACGATCAAAGCGTAGACTGTTTGATACATTACTTTTATGCAGGAATGTGCACTTGGTGACTGTTGTATTCAATCCCGATGCAATTTCTGTGTTTCATCAACACTCTGATAATCCACAGATTACAGAATACCTCCAGATGTGCATCGGAAACTACTACTGGTCTTCCAGGGAACGATCAAAGCGTAGACTGTTGGAGACATACCTCCCATGGAGGAAAGTGCGCATGGTGACTGTTGTATTCAATCCCGATGCAATTTCTGTGTTTCATCAACACTCTGATAGTCCACAGATTACAGAATGCCTACCGATGTGCATCGGAAACTACTACTGGTCTTCCAGGGAACGATCAAAGCATAGACTGTTTGAGAATTACTCCCTTGGAGGAAAGTGCGCATGGTGAATGTTGTTTTCAATCCCGATGCAATTTCTGTGTTTCATCAACACTCTGATAGTCCACAGATTACAGAAAGCCTGCAGATGTGCATCGGAAACTACTACTTGCCTTCCAGGGAACGAACAAATCGTAGACTGTTTGAGACATTACTCCCATGGAGGAAAGTTCTCATGGTGACTGTTGCATTCAATCCCGATGCAATTTCTGTGTTTCATCAACACTCTGATAGCCCACAGATTACAGAATGAATCCAGATGTGCATCGGAAACGACTACTGGTCTTACAGGGAACGATCAAAGCGTAGACTGTTTGAGATATTACTTTTATGGAGGAATAAGAGCATGGTGACTGTTGTATTCAATCCCGATGCAATATCTGTGTTTCATCAACACTCTGGTAGTCCACAGATTACAGAAAGCCTCCAGATGTGCATCGGAAACTGCTACTGGTCTTCCAGGGAACGATCAAAACGTAGACTGTTTGAGACATTACTCCCATGGAGGAAAGTGCGCATGGTGGCTGTTGTATTCAATCCCGATGAAATATCTGTGTTTCATCAACACTGTAATAGTCCACAGATTACAGAATGCCTCCAGATGTTCATCGGAAACTACTACCGGTCTTCCAGGGAACGATCAAAGCGTAGACCGTTTGAGACATTACTTTTATGGAGGAACGTGCTCATGGTGACTGTTGTATTCAATCCCGATGCAATTTCTGTGTTTCATCAACACTCTGATAGTCCACAGATTACAGAAAGCCTCCAGATGTTCATCGGAAACTACTACTGGTCTTCCAGGGAACGATCAAAGCGTAGACTGTTAGAGACATTACTCCCATGGAGGAAAGTGCGCATGGTGACTGTTGTATTCAATCCCGATGCAATTTCAGTGTTTCATCAACACTCTGATAGTCCACTGATTACGGAAAGCCTCCAGATGTGCATCGCAAACTACTACTGGTCTTCCAGGGAACGATCAAAGCGTAGACTGTTAGAGACATTACTCCCATGAAAGAAAGTGCGCATGGTGACTGTAGTATTCAATCCCGATGCAATTTCTGTGTTTCATCAACACTCTGGTAGTCCACAGATTACAGAAAGCCTCCAGATGTGCATCGGGGACTACTACTGGTCTTCCAGGGAACGATCAAAGCGTAGACTGTTTTAGACATTACCCCCATGGAGGAAAGTGCGCATGGTGGCTGTTGTATTCAATCCCGATGCAATATCTGTGTTTCATTAAAACTCTAATAGTCCACAGATTACAGAATGCCTCCAGTTGTTCATCGGAAACTACTACCGGTCTTCCAGGGAACGATCAAAGCGTAGACCGTTTGAGACATTCCTTTTATGGAGGAATGTGCTCATAGTGACTGTTGTATTCAATCCCGATGCAATTTCGGTGTTTCATCAACACTCTGATAGTACACCGATTACAGATTGCCTCCAGATGTGCATCGGAAACTACTACTTGTATTTCAGGGAACGATCAAAGCGTAAACTCTTTGGGACATTACTCCCATGGAGGAAAGTACGAATGGTAACTTTTGTATTTAATCCCGATGCAATTTCTGTGTTTCATCAACACTCTGATAGTCCACAGATTACAGAAAGCCTCCAGATGTGCATCGGAAACTACTACTGGTCTTCCAGTTAACGATCAAAGCGTAGACTGTTTGAGACATTACTCTCTTGGAGGAAAGTGCGCATGGTAACTGTGGTATTCAAAACCCGATGCAATTTCTGTGTTTCATCAACACTCTGAAACTCCACATTTTACAGAATGCCTCCAGATGAGCATCGGAAACTACTACTGGTCTTCCAGGGAACGATCAAAGCGTAGACTGTTTGAGACATTACTCCCATGGAGGAAAGTGCGCATGGATATTGTTGTATTCAATCCCGCTGCAATTTCTGTGTTTCATCAACACTCTGAAACTCCACAGATTACAGAATGCCTCCAGATGAGCATCTGAAACTACTACTGGTCTTCCAGGGAACGATCACAGCGTAGACTGTTTGAGACATTACTCCCATGGAGGAAAGTGCGCATGGTGGTTGTTGTATTCAATCCCGATGCAATTTCTATGTTTCATCAACACTCTGATAGTACACAGATTACAGAATGCCTCCAGATGTGCATCGGAAACTGCTACTGGTCTTCCAGGGAACGATCAAAGCGTGAACTCTTTGAAACATTACTCCCATGGAGGAAAGTGCGCATGGTGACTGTTGTATTCAATCCCGATGCAATTTCTGTGTTTCATCAATACTCTGATAGTCCACAGATTACAGAATGCATCCAGATTTGCAATTGAAACTACTTCTGTTCTTCCAGGGAACGATCAAAGCGTAGACTGTTTAAGACATTACTCCCATGGAGGAAACTGCGCATGGAGACTGTTGTATTCAATCCCGAAGCAATTTCTGTGATTCATCAACACTCTGATAGTCCACAGATTACAGAATGCCTCCAGATGTGCATCGGAAACTACTACTGGCCTTTCAGGGAACGATCAAATCGTAAACTCTTTGGGACATTACTCCCATTGAGGAAAGTGCGCATGGTAAATGTTGTAATCAATCCCGATACATTTTCTGTGTTTCATCAACACTCTGATAGTCCACAGATTACAGAATGCCTCCAGATGTTAATCGGAATTTACTACTTGTCTTCCAGGGAACGATCAATCGTAGACTGTTTGGGACATTACTCCAATGGAGGAAAGTGCGCATGGTGAATGTTGTTTTCAATCCCGATGCAATTTCTGTGTTTCATCAACACTCTGATAGTCCACAGATTACAGAATGCCTACCGATGTGCATCGGAAACTTCTACTGGTCTTCCAGGGAACGATCAAAGCATAGACTGTTTGAGAATTACTCCCTTGGAGGAAAGTGCGCATGGTGAATGTTGTTTTCAATCCCGATGCAATTTCTGTGTTTCATCAACACTCTGATAGTCCACAGATTACAGAATGCCTCCCGATGTGCATCGGAAACTACTACTGGACTTCCAGGGAACGATCAGATCGTAGACCGTTTGGGTCATTACTCCCATGGAGGAAAGTGCGCATGGTGACTGTTGTATTCAATCCCGATGCAATTTCTGTGTTTCTTCAACACTCTGATAGTCCACAGATTACAGAATGCCTACCGATGTGCATCGGAAACTACTACTGGTCTTCCAGGGAACGATGAAAGCATAGACTGTTTGAGATTTACTCCCTTGGAGGAAAGTGCGCATGGTGAATGTTGTTTTCAATCCCGATGCAATTTCTGTGTTTCATCAACACTCTGATAGTCCACAGATTACAGAATGCCTCCAGATGTAAATCGGAAACTACTACTGGTCTTCCAGGGAACGATCAAAGCGTAGACTGTTTGGGACATTACTCCAATGGAGGAAAGTGCGCATGGTGAATGTTGTTTTCAATCCCGATGCAATTTCTGTGTTTCATCAACACTCTGATAGTCCACAGATTACAGAAAGATTCCAGATGTACATCGGAAACTACTACTGGTCTTCCAGGGAACGATCAAAGCGTAGACTGTTTCAGACATCACTCCCATGGAGAAAAGTGCGCATGGTAAATGTTCTATTCAATCCCGATGCAATATCTGTGTTTCATCAACACTCTGATACTCCATAGATAACAGAATGCCTCCAGATGTGCATCGGAAACTACTACTGGTCTTCCAGGGAACGATCAAAGCGTAGACTGTTTGAGACATTACTCAAATGGAGGAAAGTGCGCAAGGTGCCTGTTGTATTCAACCCCGATGCAATTTCTTTGTTTCATCAACACTCTGATAGTCCATAGATTACAGAATGCCACCAGATGTGCATCGGAAACTACTACTGGTCTTCCAGGGAACGATCAAAAAGTCGACTGTTTGAGACATATCTCCCGTGGAGGAAAGTGCGCATGGTGACTGTTGTACTCAATCCCGATGCAATTTCTGTGTTTCATCAACACTCTGATAGTCCACAGATTACAGAAAGCCTCCAGATGTGCATCGGAGACTACTACTTGTCTTCCGGGGAACGATCAAAGCGTAGACTGTTAGAGACATTACTCCCATGGAGGAAAGTGCGCAATGTAACTGTGGTATTCAAACCCCGATGCAATTTCTGTGTTTCATCAACACTCTGATACTCCACAGATTACAGAATGCCTCCAGATGAGCATCGGAAACTACTACTGGTCTTCCAGGGAACGATCAAAGCGTAGACTGTTTGAGACATTACTCCCATGGAGGAAAGTGCGCATGGTGGTTGTTGTATTCAATCCCGATGCAATTTCTATGTTTCATCAACACTCTAATAGTCCACAGATTACAGAATGCCTCCAGATGTGCATCGGAAACTACTACTGGTCTTCCAGGGAACTATCAAAGCGTAGACTGTTTGAGACATTACTTTTATGGAGGAATGTGCTCATGGTGACTGTTGTATTCAATCCCGATGCAATTTCTGTGTTTCATCAACACTCTTATAGTACACAGATTATTCAATGCCTCCAGATGTGCATCGGAAACTACTACTGGTATCCAGGGAATGATCAAAGCGTGGACTCTTTGAAACATTACTCCCATGGAGGAAAGTGCGCATGGTGACTGTTGTATTCAATCCCGATGCAATTTCTGTGTTTCATCAACACTCTGATAGTCCACAGATTACAGAAAGCCTCCAGATTTGCATCGGAAACTACTACTGGTCTTCCAGGGAACGATCAAAGCGTAGACTGTTTCAGACATCACTCCCATGGAGAAAAGTGCGCATGGTAAACGTTCTATTCAATCCCGATGCAATATCTGTGTTTCATCAACACTCTGATACTCCACAGATTACAGAATGCCTCCAGATGTGCATCGGAAACTACTACTGGTCTTCCAGGGAACGATCAAAGCATAGACTGTTTTAGACATTACTCCCATGGAGGAAAGTGCGCATGGTACTGTTGTATTCAACCCCGATGCAATTTCTTTGTTTCATCAACACTCTGATAGTCCATAGATTACAGAATGCCACCAGATGTGCATCGGAAACTACTACTGGTCTTCCAGGGAACGATCAAAACGTCGACTGTTTGAGACATATCTCCCGTGAAGGAAAGTGCGCATGGTGACTGTTGTACTCAATCCCGATGCAATTTCTGTGTTTCATCAACACTCTTATAGTACACAGATTATACAATGCCTCCAGATGTGCATCGGAAACTACTACTGGTCTTCCAGGGAATGATCAAAGCGTGGACTCTTTGAAACATTACTCCCATGGAGGAAAGTGCGCATGGTGACTGTTGTATTCAATCCCGATGCAATTTCTGTGTTTCATCAACACTCTGATAGTCCACAGATTACAGAATGCCTCCAGATGTTAATCGGAATTTACTACTTGTCTTCCAGGGAACGATCAATCGTAGACTGTTTGGGACATTACTCCAATGGAGGAAAGTGCGCATGGTGAATGTTGTTTTCAATCCCGATGCAATTTCTGTGTTTCATCAACACTCTGATAGTCCACAGATTACAGAATGCCTACCGATGTGCATCGGAAACTTCTACTGGTCTTCCAGGGAACGATCAAAGCATAGACTGTTTGAGAATTACTCCCTTGGAGGAAAGTGCGCATGGTGAATGTTGTTTTCAATCCCGATGCAATTTCTGTGTTTCATCAACACTCTGATAGTCCACAGATTACAGAAAGCCTCCTGATGTGCATCGGAAACTACTACTGGCCTTCCAGGGGACGATCAGATCGTAGACTGTTTGGGTCATTACTCCCATTTAGGAAAGTGCGCAAGGTGACTGTTGTATTCAATCCCGATGCAATTTCTGTGTTTCATCAACACTCTGATAGTCCACAGATTACAGAATGCCTACCGATGTGCATCGGAAACTACTACTGGTCTTCCAGGGAACGATCAAAGCATAGACTGTTTGAGAATTACTCCCTTGGAGGAAAGTGCGCATGGTGAATGTTGTTTTCAATCCCGATGCAATTTCTGTGTTTCATCAACACTATGATAGTCCACAGATTACAGAAAGCCTCCAGATGTGCATCGGAAACTACTACTGGCCTTCCAGGGGACGATCAAAGCATAGACTGTTGGAGACATTACTCCCATGGAGGAAAGTGCGCATGGTAAAAGTTGTATTCAATCCCGATGCAGTTTCTGTGTTTCATCAACACTCTGTTAGTCCACAGATTACAGAAAGCCTGCAGATGTGCATCGGAAACTACTACTTGTCTTCTGGGGAACGATCAAAGCGTAGACTGTTAGAGACATTACTCCCATGGAGGAAAGTGCGCATGGTAACTGTGGTATTCAAAACCTGATGCAATTTCTGTGTTTCATCAACACTCTGATACTCCACCGATTACAGAATGCCTCCAGATGAGCATCGGAAACTACTACTGGTCTTCCAGGGAACGATCAAAGCGTAGACTGTTTGAGACATTACTCCCATGGAGGAATGTGCGCATGGTGGTTGTTGTATTCAATCCCGATGCAATTTCTGTGTTTCATCAACACTCTAATAGTCCACAGATTACAAAATGCCTCCAGATGTGCATCGGAAACTCCTACTGGTCTTCCAGGGAACGATCAAAGCGTATACTGATTGAGACATTACATTTATGGAGGACTGTGCTCATGGTGACTGTTGTATTTAATCCCGATGCAATTTCTGTGTTTCATCAACACTCTGATAGTACACAGATTACACAATGCATCCAGATGTGCATCGGAAACTACTACTGGTCTTCCAGGGAACGATCAAAGCGTGGACTCTTTGAAACATTACTCCCATGGAGGAAAGTACGCATGGTGACTGTTGTATTCAATCCCGATGCAATTACTGTATTTCATCAACACTCTGATAGTCCACAGATTACAGAATGCCTACAGATGTAAATCGGAAACTACTACTGGTCTTCCAGGGAACGATCAAAGCGTAGACTGTTTGGGACATTACTCCAATGGAGGAAAGTGCGCATGGTGAATGTTGTTTTCAATCCCGATGCAATTTCTGTGTTTCATCAACACTCTGATAGTCCACAGATTACAGAAAGCCTCCAGATGTGCATCGGAAACTACTACTGGTCTTCCAGGGAACGATCAAAGCGTAGACTGTTTCAGACATCACTCCCATGGAGAAAAGTGCGCATGGTAAATGTTCTATTCAATCCCGATGCAATATCTGTGTTTCATCAACACTCTGATACTCCACAGATTACAGAATGCCTCCAGATGTGCATCGGAAACTACTACTGGTCTTCCAGGGAACGATCAAAGCGTAGACTGTTTGAGACATTACTCAAATGGAGGAAAGTGCGCAAGGTGCCTGTTGTATTCAACCCCGATGCAATTTCTTTGTTTCATCAACACTCTGATAGTCCATAGATTACAGAATGCCACCAGATGTGCATCGGAAACTACTACTGGTCTTCCAGGGAACGATCAAAAAGTCGACTGTTTGAGACATATCTCCCGTGGAAGAAAGTGCGCATGGTGACTGTTGTACTCAATCCCGATGCAATTTCTGTGTTTCATCAACACTCTGATAGTCCACAGATTACAGAAAGCCTCCAGATGTGCATCTGAAACTACTACTTGTCTTCCGGGGAACGATCAAAGCGTAGACTGTTAGAGACATTACTCCCATGGAGGAAAGTGCGCAATGTAACTGTGGAATTCAAAACCCGATGCAATTTCTGTGTTTCATCAACACTCTGATACTCCACAGATTACATAATGCCTCCAGATGAGCATCGGAAACTACTACTGGTCTTCCAGGGAACGATCAAAGCGTAGACTGTTTGAGACATTACTCCCATGGAGGAAAGTGCGCATGGTGGTTGTTGTATTCAATCCCGATGCAATTTTTATGTTTCATCAACACTCTAATAGTCCACAGATTACAGAATGCCTCCAGATGTGCATCGGAAACTACTACTGGTCTTCCAGGGAACGATCAAAGCGTAGACTGTTGAGACATTACTTTTATGGAGGAATGTGCTCATGGTGACTGTTGTATTCAATCCCGATGCAATTTCTGTGTTTCATCAACACTCTTATAGTACACAGATTATTCAATGCCTTCAGATGTGCATCGGAAACTACTACTGGTCTTCCAGGGAACGATCAAAAAGTCGACTGTTTGAGACATATCTCCCGTGGAGGAAAGTGCGCATGGTGACTGTTGTACTCAATCCCGATGCAATTTCTGTGTTTCATCAACACTCTGATAGTCCACAGATTACAGAAAGCCTCCAGATGTGCATCGGAGACTACTACTTGTCTTCCGGGGAACGATCAAAGCGTAGACTGTTAGAGACATTACTCCCATGGAGGAAAGTGCGCAATGTAACTGTGGTATTCAAACCCCGATGCAATTTCTGTGTTTCATCAACACTCTGATACTCCACAGATTACAGAATGCCTCCAGATGAGCATCGGAAACTACTACTGGTCTTCCAGGGAACGATCAAAGCGTAGACTGTTTGAGACATTACTCCCATGGAGGAAAGTGCGCATGGTGGTTGTTGTATTCAATCCCGATGCAATTTCTATGTTTCATCAACACTCTAATAGTCCACAGATTACAGAATGCCTCCAGATGTGCATCGGAAACTACTACTGGTCTTCCAGGGAACTATCAAAGCGTAGACTGTTTGAGACATTACTTTTATGGAGGAATGTGCTCATGGTGACTGTTGTATTCAATCCCGATGCAATTTCTGTGTTTCATCAACACTCTTATAGTACACAGATTATTCAATGCCTCCAGATGTGCATCGGAAACTACTACTGAAATCCAGGGAATGATCAAAGCGTGGACTCTTTGAAACATTACTCCCATGGAGGAAAGTGCGCATGGTGACTGTTGTATTCAATCCCGATGCAATTTCTGTGTTTCATCAACACTCTGATAGTCCACAGATTACAGAAAGCCTCCAGATTTGCATCGGAAACTACTACTGGTCTTCCAGGGAACGATCAAAGCGTAGACTGTTTCAGACATCACTCCCATGGAGAAAAGTGCGCATGGTAAACGTTCTATTCAATCCCGATGCAATATCTGTGTTTCATCAACACTCTGATACTCCACAGATTACAGAATGCCTCCAGATGTGCATCGGAAACTACTACTGGTCTTCCAGGGAACGATCAAAGCGTAGACTGTTTGAGACATTACTCCCATGGAGGAAAGTGCGCATGGTGACTGTTGTATTCAACCCCGATGCAATTTCTTTGTTTCATCAACACTCTGATAGTCCATAGATTACAGAATGCCACCAGATGTGCATCGGAAACTACTACTGGTCTTCCAGGGAACGATCAAAACGTCGACTGTTTGAGACATATCTCCCGTGAAGGAAAGTGCGCATGGTGACTGTTGTACTCAATCCCGATGCAATTTCTGTGTTTCATCAACACTCTTATAGTACACAGATTATACAATGCCTCCAGATGTGCATCGGAAACTACTACTGGTCTTCCAGGGAATGATCAAAGCGTGGACTCTTTGAAACATTACTCCCATGGAGGAAAGTGCGCATGGTGACTGTTGTATTCAATCCCGATGCAATTTCTGTGTTTCATCAACACTCTGATAGTCCACAGATTACAGAATGCCTCCAGATGTTAATCGGAATTTACTACTTGTCTTCCAGGGAACGATCAATCGTAGACTGTTTGGGACATTACTCCAATGGAGGAAAGTGCGCATGGTGAATGTTGTTTTCAATCCCGATGCAATTTCTGTGTTTCATCAACACTCTGATAGTCCACAGATTACAGAAAGCCTCTAGATGTGCATCGGAAACTACTACTGGTCTTCCAGGGAACGATCAAAGCGTAGACTGTTTCAGACATCACTCCCATGGAGAAAGTGCGCATGGTAAATGTTGTATTCAATCCCGATGCAATTTCCGTGATTCATCAACACTCTGATACTCCACAGATTACAGAATGCCTCCAGATGTGCATCGGAAACTACTACTGGTCTTCCAGGGAACGATCAAAGCGTAGACTGTTTGAGACATTACTCCCATGGAGGAAACTGCGCATGGAGACTGTTGTATTGAATCCCGATGCAATTTCTGAGTTTCATCAACACTCTGATAGTCCACAGATTACAGAATGCCTCCAGATGTGCATCGGAAACTACTACTGGTCTTTCAGGGAACGATCAAAGCGTAAACTCTTTGAGACATTACTCCCATGGAGGAAAGTGCGCATGGTAACTGTTGTAATCAATCCCGATGCATTTTCTGTGTTTCATCAACACTCCGATAGTCTACAGATTACAGAATGCCAGAAATGTGCATCGGAAACTACTACTGGTCTTCCCGGGAACGATCAAAGCGTAGACTGTTTCAGACATTACTCCCATTCAGGAAAGTGCGGATGGTGACTGTTGTATTCAATCCCGATGCAATTTCTGTGTTTCATGAACACTCTGATAGTCCACAGATTACAGAATGCCTCCAGATGTTCATCGGAAACTTCTACTGGTCTTCCAGGGAACGATCAAATCGAAGACTGTTTGAGACATTACAGCTGTGGAGGAAAGTGCGCATGGAGACTGTTGTATTCAATCCCGAAGCAATTTCTGTGTTTCATCAACACTCTGATAGTCCACAGATTACAGAATGCCTCCAGATGTTCATCGGAAATTTCTACTGGTCTTCCAGGTAACGATCAAAACGTAGACTGTTTGATACATTACTTTTATGCAGGAATGTGCACTTGGTGACTGTTGTATTCAATCCCGATGCAATATCTGTGTTTCGTCAACACTCTGATAATCCACAGATTACAGAATACCTCCAGATGTGCATCGGAAACTACTACTGGTCTTCCAGGGAACGATCAAAGCGTAGACTGTTGGAGACATACCTACCATGGAGGAAAGTGCGCATGGTGACTGTTGTATTCAATCCCGATGCAATTTCTGTGTTTCATCAACACTCTGATAGTCCACAGATTACAGAATGCCTACCGATGTGCATCGGAAACTTCTACTGGTCTTCCAGGGAACGATCAAAGCATAGACTGTTTGAGAATTACTCCCTTGGAGGAAAGTGCGCATGGTGAATGTTGTTTTCAATCCCGATGCAATTTCTGTGTTTCATCAACACTCTGATAGTCCACAGATTACAGAAAGCCTCCTGATGTGCATCGGAAACTACTACTGGCCTTCCAGGGGACGATCAGATCGTAGACTGTTTGGGTCATTACTCCCATTTAGGAAAGTGCGCAAGGTGACTGTTGTATTCAATCCCGATGCAGTTTCTGTGTTTCATCAACACTCTGATAGTCCACAGATTACAGAATGCCTACCGATGTGCATCGGAAACTACTACTGGTCTTCCAGGGAACGATCAAAGCATAGACTGTTTGAGAATTACTCCCTTGGAGGAAAGTGCGCATGGTGAATGTTGTTTTCAATCCCGATGCAATTTCTGTGTTTCATCAACACTCTGATAGTCCACAGATTACAGAAAGCCTCCAGATGTGCATCGGAAACTACTACTGGCCTTCCAGGGGACGATCAAAGCATAGACTGTTGGAGACATTACTCCCATGGAGGAAAGTGCGCATGGTAAAAGTTGTATTCAATCCCGATGCAATATCTGTGTTTCATCAACACTCTGATAGTCCACAGATTACAGAAAGCCTGCAGATGTGCATCGGAAACTACTACTTGTCTTCTGGGGAACGATCAAAGCGTAGACTGTTAGAGACATTACTCCCATGGAGGAAAGTGCGCATGGTAACTGTGGTATTCAAAACCCCGATGCAATTTCTGTGTTTCATCAACACTCTGATACTCCACCGATTACAGAATGCCTCCAGATGAGCATCGGAAACTACTACTGGTCTTCCAGGGAACGATCAAAGCGTAGACTGTTTGAGACATTACTCCCATGGAGGAATGTGCGCATGGTGGTTGTTGTATTCAATCCCGATGCAATTTCTGTGTTTCATCAACACTCTAATAGTCCACAGATTACAAAATGCCTCCAGATGTGCATCGGAAACTCCTACTGGTCTTCCAGGGAACGATCAAAGCGTATACTGATTGAGACATTACATTTATGGAGGACTGTGCTCATGGTGACTGTTGTATTCAATCCCGATGCAATATCTGTGTTTCATCAACACTCTGATAGTACACAGATTACACAATGCATCCAGATGTGCATCGGAAACTACTACTGGTCTTCCAGGGAACGATCAAAGCGTGGACTCTTTGAAACATTACTCCCATGGAGGAAAGTGCGCATGGTGACTGTTGTATTCAATCCCGATGCAATTACTGTATTTCATCAACACTCTGATAGTCCACAGATTACAGAATGCCTACAGATGTAAATCGGAAACTACTACTGGTCTTCCAGGGAACGATCAAAGCGTAGACTGTTTGGGACATTACTCCAATGGAGGAAAGTGCGCATGGTGAATGTTGTTTTCAATCCCGATGCAATTTCTGTGTTTCATCAACACTCTGATAGTCCACAGATTACAGAAAGCCTCCAGATGTGCATCGGAAACTACTACTGGTCTTCCAGGGAACGATCAAAGCGTAGACTGTTTCAGACATCACTCCCATGGAGAAAAGTGCGCATGGTAAATGTTCTATTCAATCCCGATGCAATATCTGTGTTTCATCAACACTCTGATACTCCACAGATTACAGAATGCCTCCAGATGTGCATCGGAAACTACTACTGGTCTTCCAGGGAACGATCAAAGCGTAGACTGTTTGAGACATTACTCAAATGGAGGAAAGTGCGCAAGGTGCCTGTTGTATTCAACCCCGATGCAATTTCTTTGTTTCATCAACACTCTGATAGTCCATAGATTACAGAATGCCACCAGATGTGCATCGGAAACTACTACTGGTCTTCCAGGGAACGATCAAAAAGTCGACTGTTTGAGACATATCTCCCGTGGAAGAAAGTGCGCATGGTGACTGTTGTACTCAATCCCGATGCAATTTCTGTGTTTCATCAACACTCTGATAGTCCACAGATTACAGAAAGCCTCCAGATGTGCATCGGAAACTACTACTTGTCTTCCGGGGAACGATCAAAGCGTAGACTGTTAGAGACATTACTCCCATGGAGGAAAGTGCGCAATGTAACTGTGGAATTCAAAACCCGATGCAATTTCTGTGTTTCATCAACACTCTGATACTCCACAGATTACATAATGCCTCCAGATGAGCATCGGAAACATCTACTGGTCTTCCAGGGAACGATCAAAGCGTAGACTGTTTGAGACATTACTCCCATGGAGGAAAGTGCGCATGGTGGTTGTTGTATTCAATCCCGATGCAATTTTTATGTTTCATCAACACTCTAATAGTCCACAGATTACAGAATGCCTCCAGATGTGCATCGGAAACTACTACTGGTCTTCCAGGGAACGATCAAAGCGTAGACTGTTGAGACATTACTTTTATGGAGGAATGTGCTCATGGTGACTGTTGTATTCAATCCCGATGCAATTTCTGTGTTTCATCAACACTCTTATAGTACACAGATTATTCAATGCCTTCAGATGTGCATCGGAAACTACTACTGGTCTTCCAGGGAATGATCAAAGCGTGGACTCTTTGAAAGATTACTCCCATGGAGGAAAGTGCGCATGGTGACTGTTGTAGTCAATCCCGATGCAATTTCTGTGTTTCATCAACACTCTGATAGCCCACAGATTACAGAATGCCAGAAATGTGCATCGGAAACTACTACTGGTCTTCCCGGGAACGATCAAAGCGTAGACTGTTTCAGACATTACTCCCATTCAGGAAAGTGCGGATGGTGACTGTTGTATTCAATCCCGATGCAATTTCTGTGTTTCATGAACACTCTGATAGTCCACAGATTACAGAATGCCTCCAGATGTTCATCGGAAACTTCTACTGGTCTTCCAGGGAACGATCAAATCTTAGACTGTTTGAGACATTACAGCTGTGGAGGAAAGTGCGCATGGTGACTGTTGTATTCAATCCCGAAGCAATTTCTGTGTTTCATCAACACTTTGGTAGTCCACAGATTACAGAAAGCCTCTAGATGTGCATCGGAAACTACTACTGGTCTTCCAGGGAACGATCAAATCGTAGACTTTTTCAGACATCACTCCCATGGAGAAAGTGCGCATGGTAAATGTTGTATTCAATCCCGATGCAATTTCTGTGATTCATCAACACTCTGATACTCCACAGATTGCAGAATGCCTCCAGATGTGCATCGGCAACTACTACTGGTCTTCCAGGGAACGATCAAAGCGTAGACTGTTTGAGACATTACTCCCATGGAGGAAACTGCGCATGGAGACTGTTGTACTGAATCCCGATGCAATTTCTGTGTTTCATCAACACTCTGATAGTCCACAGATTACAGAATGCCTCCAGATGTGCATCGGAAACTACTACTGGTCTTTCAGGGAACGATCAAAGCGTAAACTCTTTGAGACATTACTCCAATGGAGGAAAGTGCGCATGGTAACTGTTGTAATCAATCCCGATGCATTCTCTGTGTTTCATCAACACTCCGATAGTCCACAGATTACAGAATGCCAGAAATGTGCATCGGAAACTACTACTGGTCTTCCCGGGAACGATCAAAGCGTAGACTGTTTCAGACATTACTCCCATTCAGGAAAGTGCGGATGGTGACTGTTGTATTCAATCCCGATGCAATTTCTGTGTTTCATGAACACTCTGATAGTCCACAGATTACAGAATGCCTCCAGATGTTCATCGGAAACTTCTACTGGTCTTCCAGGGAACGATCAAATCTTAGACTGTTTGAGACATTACAGCTGTGGAGGAAAGTGCGCATGGTGACTGTTGTATTCAATCCCGAAGCAATTTCTGTGTTTCATCAACACTCTGATAGTCCACAGATTACAGAATGCCTCCAGATGTTCATCGGAAATTTCTACTGGTCGTCCAGGTAACGATCAAAGCGTAGACTGTTTGATACATTACTTTTATGCAGGAATGTGCACTTGGTGACTGTTGTATTCAATCCCGATGCATATTCTGTGTTTCATCAACTCTCTGATAATCCACAGATTACAGAATACCTCCAGATGTGCATCGAAAACTACTACTGGTCTTCCAGGGAACGATCAAAGCGTAGACTGTTGGAGACATACCTCCCATGGAGGAAAGTGCGCATGGTGACTGTTGTATTCAATCCCGATGCAATTTCTGTGTTTCATCAACACTCTGATAGTCCGCAGATTACAGAATGCCTACCGATGTGCATCGGAAACTACTACTGGTCTTCCAGGGAACGATCAAAGCATAGACTGTTTGAGAATTACTCCCTTGGAGGAAAGTGCGCATGGTGAATGTTGTTTTCAATCCCGATGCAATTTCTGTGTTTCATCAACACTCTGATAGTCCACAGATTACAGAAAGTTTCCAGATGTGCATCGGAAACTACTACTGGCCTTCCAGGGGACGATCAGATCGTAGACTGTTTGGGTCATTACTCCCATGGAGGAAAGTGCGCAAGGTGACTGTTGTATTCAATCCCGATGCAATTTCTGTGTTTCATCAACACTCTGACAGTCCACAGATTACAGAATGCCTACCGATGTGCATCGGAAACTACTACTGGTCTTCCAGGGAACGATCAAAGCATAGACTGTTTGAGAATTACTCCCTTGGAGGAAAGTGCGCATGGTGAATGTTGTTTTCAATCCCGATGCAATTTCTGTGTTTCATCAACACTCTGATAGTCCACAGATTACAGAAAGCCTCCAGATGTGCATCGGAAACTACTACTGGCCTTCCAGGGGACGATCAAAGCAAGGACTGTTGGAGACATTACTCCCATGGAGGAAAGTGCACATGGTAAAAGTTGTATTCAATCCCGATGCAATTTCTGTGTTTCATCAACACTCTGATAGTCCACAGATTACAGAAAGCCTGCAGATGTGCATCGGAAACTACTACTTGTCTTCCAGGGAACGAACAAACCGTAGACTGTTTGAGACATTACTCCCATGGAGGAAAGTTCTCATGGTGACTGTTGCATTCAATCCCGATGCAATTTCTGTGTTTCATCAACACTCTGATAGCCCACAGATTACAGAATGCCTCCAGATGTGCATCGGAAACTACTACTGGTCTTACATTGAACGATCAAAGCGTAGACTGTTGAGATATTACTTTTATGGAGGAATAAGAGCATGGTGACTGTTGTATTCAATCCCGATGCAATTTCTGTGTTTCATCAACACTCTGATAGTCCACAGATTACAGAATGCCTCCAGATGTGCATCGGAAACTACTACTGGTCTTTCAGGGAACGATCAAAGCGTAAACTCTTTGAGACATTACTCACATGAAGGAAAGTGCGCATGGTAACTGTTGTATTTAATCCCGTGGCATTTTCTGTGTTTCATCAACACTCTGCTAGTCCACAGATTACAGAATGCCACGAGATGTGCATCAGAAACTACTACTGGAATTCCCGGGAACGATCAAAGCGTAGACTGTTTCAGACATTACTCCCATCCAGGAAAGTGCGCATGGTGACTGTTGTATTCAATCCCGAAGCAATTTATGTGTTTCATCAACCCTCTGATAGTCCACAGATTACAGAATGCCCCCAGATGTGCATCGGAAACTACTACTGGTCTTCCAGGGAACGATCAAAGCGTAGACTGTTTGAGAAGTACTCCCATGAAGGAAAGTGCGCATGGTGACTTTTGTATTCAATCCCGATGCAATTTCTGTGTTTCATCAACACTCTGGTAGTCCACAGATTACAGAAAGCCTCCAGATGTGCATCGGAAACTACTACTGGTCTTCCAGGGAACGATCAAAACGTAGACTGTTTGAGACATTACTCCCATGGAGGAAAGTGCGCATGGTGGCTGTTGTATTCAATCCCGATGAAATATCTGTGTTTCATCAACACTCTAATAGTCCACAGATTACAGAATGCCTCCAGATGTTCATCGGAAACTACTACCGGTCTTCCAGGGAACGATCAAAGCGTAGACCGTTTGAGACATTACTTTTATGGAGGAACGTGCTCATGGTGACTGTTGTATTCAATCCCGATGCAATTTCTGTGTTTCATCAACACTCTGATAGTCCACAGATTACAGAAAGCCTCCAGATGTGCATCGGAAACTACTACTGGTCTTCCAGGGAACGATCAAAGCGTAGACTGTTAGAGACATTACTCCCATGGAGGAAAGTGCGAATGGTAACTGTTGTAATCAATCCGATGCATTGTCTGTGTTTCATCAACACTCTGATAGTCCACAGATTACAGAATGCCACCAGATGTGCATCGGAAACTACTACTGGTCTTCCAGGGAACGATCAAATCGTAGACTGTTTGAGAATTACTCCCATGGAGGAAAGTGCGCATTGTAACTGTTGTATTCAATCCCGATGCAATTTCTGTGTTTCATCAACACTCTGATAGTCCACAGATTACAGAAAGCCTCCAGATGTGCATCGGAAACTACTACTGGTCTTCCAGGGAACGATCAAAGCGTAGACTGTTAGAGACATTACTCCCATGGAGGAAAGTGCGCATGGTAAATGTTGTATTCAATCCCGATGCAATTTCTGTGTTTCATCAAAACTCTGATACTCCACTGATTACAGAATGCCTCCAGATGTGCATCGGAAATTACCACTGGTCTTCCGGGGAACGATCAAAGCGTAGACTGTTTGAGACATTACTCCCATGGAGGAAACTGCGCATGGAGACTGTTGTACTGAATCCCGATGCAATTTCTGTGTTTCATCAACACTCTGATAGTCCACAGATTACAGAATGCCTCCAGATGTGCATCGGAAACTACTACTGGTCTTTCAGGGAACGATCAAAGCGTAAACTCTTTGAGACATTACTCCAATGGAGGAAAGTGCGCATGGTAACTGTTGTAATCAATCCCGATGCATTCTCTGTGTTTCATCAACACTCCGATAGTCCACAGATTACAGAATGCCAGAAATGTGCATCGGAAACTACTACTGGTCTTCCCGGGAACGATCAAAGCGTAGACTGTTTCAGACATTACTCCCATTCAGGAAAGTGCGGATGGTGACTGTTGTATTCAATCCCGATGCAATTTCTGTGTTTCATGAACACTCTGATAGTCCACAGATTACAGAATGCCTCCAGATGTTCATCGGAAACTTCTACTGGTCTTCCAGGGAACGATCAAATCTTAGACTGTTTGAGACATTACAGCTGTGGAGGAAAGTGCGCATGGTGACTGTTGTATTCAATCCCGAAGCAATTTCTGTGTTTCATCAACACTCTGATAGTCCACAGATTACAGAATGCCTCCAGATGTTCATCGGAAATTTCTACTGGTCGTCCAGGTAACGATCAAAGCGTAGACTGTTTGATACATTACTTTTATGCAGGAATGTGCACTTGGTGACTGTTGTATTCAATCCCGATGCATATTCTGTGTTTCATCAACTCTCTGATAATCCACAGATTACAGAATACCTCCAGATGTGCATCGAAAACTACTACTGGTCTTCCAGGGAACGATCAAAGCGTAGACTGTTGGAGACATACCTCCCATGGAGGAAAGTGCGCATGGTGACTGTTGTATTCAATCCCGATGCAATTTCTGTGTTTCATCAACACTCTGATAGTCCGCAGATTACAGAATGCCTACCGATGTGCATCGGAAACTACTACTGGTCTTCCAGGGAACGATCAAAGCATAGACTGTTTGAGAATTACTCCCTTGGAGGAAAGTGCGCATGGTGAATGTTGTTTTCAATCCCGATGCAATTTCTGTGTTTCATCAACACTCTGATAGTCCACAGATTACAGAAAGTTTCCAGATGTGCATCGGAAACTACTACTGGCCTTCCAGGGGACGATCAGATCGTAGACTGTTTGGGTCATTACTCCCATGGAGGAAAGTGCGCAAGGTGACTGTTGTATTCAATCCCGATGCAATTTCTGTGTTTCATCAACACTCTGACAGTCCACAGATTACAGAATGCCTACCGATGTGCATCGGAAACTACTACTGGTCTTCCAGGGAACGATCAAAGCATAGACTGTTTGAGAATTACTCCCTTGGAGGAAAGTGCGCATGGTGAATGTTGTTTTCAATCCCGATGCAATTTCTGTGTTTCATCAACACTCTGATAGTCCACAGATTACAGAAAGCCTCCAGATGTGCATCGGAAACTACTACTGGCCTTCCAGGGGACGATCAAAGCAAGGACTGTTGGAGACATTACTCCCATGGAGGAAAGTGCACATGGTAAAAGTTGTATTCAATCCCGATGCAATTTCTGTGTTTCATCAACACTCTGATAGTCCACAGATTACAGAAAGCCTGCAGATGTGCATCGGAAACTACTACTTGTCTTCCAGGGAACGAACAAACCGTAGACTGTTTGAGACATTACTCCCATGGAGGAAAGTTCTCATGGTGACTGTTGCATTCAATCCCGATGCAATTTCTGTGTTTCATCAACACTCTGATAGCCCACAGATTACAGAATGCCTCCAGATGTGCATCGGAAACTACTACTGGTCTTACATTGAACGATCAAAGCGTAGACTGTTGAGATATTACTTTTATGGAGGAATAAGAGCATGGTGACTGTTGTATTCAATCCCGATGCAATTTCTGTGTTTCATCAACACTCTGATAGTCCACAGATTACAGAATGCCTCCAGATGTGCATCGGAAACTACTACTGGTCTTTCAGGGAACGATCAAAGCGTAAACTCTTTGAGACATTACTCACATGAAGGAAAGTGCGCATGGTAACTGTTGTATTTAATCCCGTGGCATTTTCTGTGTTTCATCAACACTCTGCTAGTCCACAGATTACAGAATGCCACGAGATGTGCATCAGAAACTACTACTGGAATTCCCGGGAACGATCAAAGCGTAGACTGTTTCAGACATTACTCCCATCCAGGAAAGTGCGCATGGTGACTGTTGTATTCAATCCCGAAGCAATTTATGTGTTTCATCAACCCTCTGATAGTCCACAGATTACAGAATGCCCCCAGATGTGCATCGGAAACTACTACTGGTCTTCCAGGGAACGATCAAAGCGTAGACTGTTTGAGAAGTACTCCCATGAAGGAAAGTGCGCATGGTGACTTTTGTATTCAATCCCGATGCAATTTCTGTGTTTCATCAACACTCTGGTAGTCCACAGATTACAGAAAGCCTCCAGATGTGCATCGGAAACTACTACTGGTCTTCCAGGGAACGATCAAAACGTAGACTGTTTGAGACATTACTCCCATGGAGGAAAGTGCGCATGGTGGCTGTTGTATTCAATCCCGATGAAATATCTGTGTTTCATCAACACTCTAATAGTCCACAGATTACAGAATGCCTCCAGATGTTCATCGGAAACTACTACCGGTCTTCCAGGGAACGATCAAAGCGTAGACCGTTTGAGACATTACTTTTATGGAGGAACGTGCTCATGGTGACTGTTGTATTCAATCCCGATGCAATTTCTGTGTTTCATCAACACTCTGATAGTCCACAGATTACAGAAAGCCTCCAGATGTGCATCGGAAACTACTACTGGTCTTCCAGGGAACGATCAAAGCGTAGACTGTTAGAGACATTACTCCCATGGAGGAAAGTGCGAATGGTAACTGTTGTAATCAATCCGATGCATTGTCTGTGTTTCATCAACACTCTGATAGTCCACAGATTACAGAATGCCACCAGATGTGCATCGGAAACTACTACTGGTCTTCCAGGGAACGATCAAATCGTAGACTGTTTGAGAATTACTCCCATGGAGGAAAGTGCGCATTGTAACTGTTGTATTCAATCCCGATGCAATTTCTGTGTTTCATCAACACTCTGATAGTCCACAGATTACAGAAAGCCTCCAGATGTGCATCGGAAACTACTACTGGTCTTCCAGGGAACGATCAAAGCGTAGACTGTTAGAGACATTACTCCCATGGAGGAAAGTGCGCATGGTAAATGTTGTATTCAATCCCGATGCAATTTCTGTGTTTCATCAAAACTCTGATACTCCACTGATTACAGAATGCCTCCAGATGTGCATCGGAAATTACCACTGGTCTTCCGGGGAACGATCAAAGCGTAGACTGTTAGAGACATTACTCCCATGGAGGAAAGTGCGCATGGTAATTGTGGTATTCAAAACACGATGCAATTTCTGTGTTTCATCAACACTCTGATACTCCACAGATTACAGAATGCCAGCAATTGTGCATCGGAAACTACTACTGGTCTTCCAGGGAACGATCAAATAGTAGATTGTTTGAGAATTACTGCCATGGAGGAAAGTGCGCATGGTAACTGTTGTATTTAATCCCGATGCAATTTCTGTGTTTCATCAACACTCTGATAGTCCACAGATTACAGAAAGCCTCCAGATGTGCATCGGAAACTACTACTGGTCTTCCAGTTAACGATCAAAGCGTAGACTGTTTGAGACATTACTCTCTTGGAGGAAAGTGCGCATGATAACTGTGGTATTCAAAACCCGATGCAATTTCTGTGCTTCATCAACACTCTGAAACTCCACAGATTACAGAATGCCTCCAGATGTGCATCGGAAACTACTACTGGTCTTCCAGGGAACGATCAAAGCGTAGACTGTTTGAGACATTACTCCCATGGAGGAAAGTGCGCATGGATATTGTTGTATTCAATCCCGCTGCAATTTCTGTGTTTCATCAACACTCTGAAACCCCACAGATTACAGAATGCCTCCAGATGAGCATCTGAAACTACTACTGGTCTTCCAGGGATCGATCACAGCGTAGACTGTTTGAGACATTACTCCCATGGAGGAAAGTGCGCATGGTGGTTGTTGTATTCAATCCCGATGCAATTTCTGTGTTTCATCAACACTCTGATAGTACACAGATTACAGAATGCCTCCAGATGTGCATCGGAAACTGCTACTGGTCTTCCAGGGAACGATCAAATCGTGAACTCTTTGAAACATTACTCCCATGGAGGAAAGTGCGGATGGTGACTGTTGTATTCACTCCCGATGCAATTTCTGTGTTTCATCGACATTTTGAAGGTCCACAGATTACAGAATGCCTACCGATGTGCATCGGAAACTACTACTTGTCTTCTGGGGAACGATCAAAGCGTAGACTGTTAGAGACATTACTCCCATGGAGGAAAGTGCGCATGGTAACTGTGGTATTCAAAACCTGATGCAATTTCTGTGTTTCATCAACACTCTGATACTCCACCGATTACAGAATGCCTCCAGATGAGCATCGGAAACTACTACTGGTCTTCCAGGGAACGATCAAAGCGTAGACTGTTTGAGACATTACTCCCATGGAGGAATGTGCGCATGGTGGTTGTTGTATTCAATCCCGATGCAATTTCTGTGTTTCATCAACACTCTAATAGTCCACAGATTACAAAATGCCTCCAGATGTGCATCGGAAACTACTACTGGTCTTCCAGGGAACGATCAAAGCGTATACTGATTGAGACATTACTTTTATGGAGGACTGTGCTCATGGTGACTGTTGTATTCAATCCCGATGAAATTTCTGTGTTTCATCAACACTCTGATAGTACACAGATTACACAATGCATCCAGATGTGCATCGGAAACTACTATTGGTCTTCCAGGGAACGATCAAAGCGTGGACTCTTTGAAACATTACTCCCATGGAGGAACTGCGCATGGTGACTGTTGTATTCAATCCCGATGCAATTTCTGTATTTCATCAACACTCTGATAGTCCACAGATTACAGAATGCCTCCAGATGTTAATCGGAAACTACTACTGGTCTTCCAGGGAACGATCAAAGCGTAGACTGTTTGGGACATTACTCCAATGGAGGAAAGTGCGCATGGTGAATGTTGTTTTCAATCCCGATGCAATTTCTGTGTTTCATCAACACTCTGATAGTCCACAGATTACAGAAAGCCTCCAGATGTGCATCGGAAACTACTGCTGATCTTCCAGGGAACGATCAAAGCGTAGACTGTTTCAGACATCCCTCCCATGGAGAAAAGTGCGCATGGTAAATGTTCTATTCAATCCCGATGCAATATCTGTGTTTCATCAACACTCTGATACTCCACAGATTAGAGAATGCCTCCAGATGTGCATCGGAAACTACTACTGGTCTTCCAGGGAACGATCAAAGCGTAGACTGTTTGAGACATTACTCAAATGGAGGAAAGTGCGCATGGTGCCTGTTGTATTCAACCCCGATGCAATTTCTTTGTTTCATCAACACTCTGATAGTCCATAGATTACAGAATGCCACCAGATGTGCATCGGAAACTACTACTGGTCTTCCAGGGAACGATCAAAACGTCGACTGTTTGAGACATATCTCCCGTGGAGGAAAGTGCGCATGGTGACTGTTGTACTCAATCCCGATGCAATTTCTTTGTTTCATCAACACTCTGATAGTCCACAGATTACAGAAAGCCTCCAGATGTGCATCGGAAACTACTACTTGTCTTCCGGGGGACGATCAAAGCGTAGACTGTTAGAGACATTACTCCCATGGAGGAAAGTGCGCAATGTAACTGTGGTATTCAAAACCCGATGCAATTTCTGTTTTTCATC